>NC_139965.1:60469520-60512020 GCF_963993115.1 Abramis brama | reverse complement strand
GCTGATTGTACTTCGCGTGACAGTGTGTGTGTGAGGAGTGAAAGACGGGGAGAGAGGGAGAACTGACCTTATTGTTGCTGTCACAGACTGTTTGAGGGATAGTTCACCCAAAAATGAAATGCTGTCATTATTTACTCACGCTCATGTCACTCCAGACCTGTGTGCGTTTCTTTGTACTGCAGAATATAAAAGGAGATATGTGGAATGGTGTTGGTTGCCAAACAGTTTTGGTTCCCATTGACTTCCATTGAATGGTCTTCAGGAACTGTTTGGCTACAAACATTCTTCAAAATATTTCCTTTAATTTTCCACAGAAGAAAGAATGACATGAGGGCATTTCTGGGGGACTATCCCTTAAATATGCTGTGCTTTATAAAGCTATAAATTCTCTGACACATTATTTTACAGTGTCCTTGTTGCATATGTTATATGTACTTACCATAGTAATAACAGTAAATTATGTATAATTACATGCAACTAACCCTCAACCAAATCCTAACCCTAACCCTATAGTAAGTACATGTAGTTGCTTAATATTACTCAGCACTTAAATATATAATTACACTGTAACAATGACACTTTAAAATAAAGTGTAACCCGAAATTCTTAATGCATTGTAATACATGCCTTATAAACAACCTTATAATTTGTTGTATCATCTGATAAATAATCATAAAAACAGTTACAATACATTATAATACTTGCCTATTTGTGGTTATAACTTTTAAGAGTTCAATGTATTATAACCATGCATTTATAATGCATCATAAGGGGATATAATGAATAAAATTATGTGTTATAAATCATCATACTCTTAATAGTTATAACCACAAATAGCTAAGTATTATTACTGTTGTTACGATTATTCATGAGATGATGCAACACATTATAAGGTTGTTGATAAGGCATCGTGCATGTATTATAGTGCAGGTAACGCTTTAGTTTAGGCTCCAATTCTCACTTATAAGTAGTTGCTTATTAGCATGCATATTACTAGGATATTAGCTGTTTATTAGCACATATTAATGCAGTAATTAATCCATTAATTTATAGCATCAAATAAACATGAATGAACATAAGAAAGAATGTTGTTTTAACTGCGGAAAGACGTCAGTACACACCGTTTTTCAAGTTCAAATCCTTCAACGTTAATCTACTAACTCTCCTGACTGCTTTGTCGGACAAAAATGGCGGATGGCGGATTATGATTGGTCAGATCGCTTGTCAATCAAACTCCCTGCGAATGGTCAATTGGAGTCAGATGTGGGAAAGCCCAACAAACGTTGTTGTGTAGCACTTACGGCTCTGCATGTCCTTCCAACAGGCAAATGGACGGACACACACACACACACCCAGAAGCTACAGCAAGTCCTGAGTGTGTCTTGTGCTTATAGCAGGGGTCAGTTTGCTCTTGGTGAATGTGAAACTTGAGTCTGAGATGTTGAAGAGCTCTGAGGTGTTCCTGGAGATATGTCTGCCCTGGTTCCCTTCGGTCTCACTGAGGGACTGTCCTCTACAGATGCTTGACCTAGTCTACTTTTTACTCTAGTCCTGTTCTCCTGAGCTAGAGAGACCTTATTCCTGTTCGTGGATTTGATGTAGATGGCCATGGTTCTGTAGGAGGTGGACAACATTTACACTGTAAACAAAACATTTGGTGAAGAAGCAAGGATGTGTAAGATATTAAAGGGTTAGTTCACCCAAAAATTCTGTCAGTAATTACTCTCATGTTGTTCCAACCCCGTAAGACTTTCGTTCATCTTCAGAACACAAATGAAGATATTTGTGATTAAATCTGAGAGCTGACTCACTCCTCCATAGGCTTCTCTGTTATTGAAACTTGCCGGCCCAGAAAGTTAGTAAAGACAATGTTTAATATAGTCCAAGTGACTACAGTGGCTCAACCTTAAGTTCATCAAGCGACGAGAATACTATTTGTGCGCAAAAAACAAACACAAATAACGACTTTATTCAACTATTCATGTTCTTCTGTTGTTCTCTGAGCGAGTTTACGTAGTGTAACAGCGCAGCGCTTCTGGGTTGTACGTCAGAATGGAGGCTCACTATTGGCCAGCATCACATGACCAGCGTCGGCCAATAGTGAGCCTGCGTTCTGACACGCAACTCACTCAGAACTCACTCTAAAATATCTTAATTTGTGTTCCGAAGATGAACGAAAGTCGGGGTTGGAACAACATGAGGGTGATTACTTACAGAATTTTCATTTTTGGGTGAACTAACCCTTTAAAGGCCAGAGTTACTAAGAGCTTGCAACAACGCAAACCCTCTTTTGGTGTTAAAAAATACTGTCAGGATTAGGGTTGGGTATCACTTGCATTTTAACGACTCCGATTCTTATTGATTCCTGATTTCGATTCCAATAAGGTAAAAATTCAGATAGATTTGCAAATTTGCTTTGCTCTTGATCGGCTGCGTTGGTCATTATGGAAATGATCCGGCTGTATCTGTTCTTTAATGTGTGCATTGTCAGTAAATCACACGCACAACTTTCCACTCCCATCGGGGCTTTTATGGGATTGTGGTCTCATGCCAATTTGCCCTGTTTAGTAAATCAGTCTCTAAGTATTGTTTTCAGATTATTTTTAATTAAAGTCTTCCTATTATGCTGTTTTAAAGCTCCTAATTTGGTTTCCTTCAATGGATTACATGCATCCAAGGTCAAAAACACTTTAATTTTCTCATAATATACATTGCAGCCTCAGCTCTTTTCTTACAGTGTCTGGAATGGATTGATCAAAGATTCAGTCTCTCTAAACCCCGCCTTTCCGAAAGCCAACTCTGCTCTGATTGGTCAGATGACCCAGTATGTTGTGATTGGTTTACTCTGCTCTGATTGGTTTGATTGTCCAGTCTGTTGTGATTGGTCGACAACTTCCAGTCATACAAACAGTAACGATGGCGTCAGTTTTACCGTATAGAGTACCAGTCCCCATCCTTCTGAAAGTGGATTTGCTTTGGCAGCAGAAAACAGCGTTTTCTCGACACGAACATCACAAACCAAACTCTTCCAGTCTCAGATACAACTAGTGTTTGAGGGCGGAGCAAAGAGATGCTATTCAGCCAATCAAGACCACAGCCTGGCATTATTTAAATCTGTTACAAATCTAGGTAGACTGGAATCATTGACGACTCGAATCAGGCAGTTCAGAATCGCTTCTTTCTTTTAGGAGACAATAACTCCATTTATCTGCACTTTGAATCTTTGCAGACCTTTTACATTCACTGACAGATCTATTTCACACTGCATGAAAGGTAATATCCGAAAAAGCACAATGGGGCACTTTAAGTTTATCTTTTCTACACCATCTACTTTGTTAGATTTGTGCTAAAAGAAAGAAAAAGCAATTTGCCAATGGAATAAGAAAATAAACTCAAAACATTCTGGAATCATTTTTATTGTGTGTTTGAATTCTACAGCTGAATATTATTCAGAATCAAAACCTCCATGACATATTAAAGTCGAGCTGTTATCAGATGCGAGCTGCACAATCAGTGCCATTAACATAAAGTAATTCCGCCCCCTCTCACTGAATCATATTAGACAAATAAGATCACTCACCCAAGTGTAAAGCACTCGCTCGGGTCTTAATTACCAGAGTAAGACTACGGCTGTGTCCCAATGGGCACACTGTCTTTCAAAATAGAATGCAAGATTAGAATTAGTGCATCCTATTTCATAGTGTGTTGAAAACAGGATGCTTTTCACAATACATATAGATTCAAAGCCGCTTTACAGAAAATGCATCTTTATACATTACAATTTAGAGTGATCTGTTATCAGACGTAACTGTCCAAGTTATGCATTTCAGAAATGTACATATAAAAATCACACAGTTAGCTAATAATAATAATAATGTTTTAATTTAAGGCAGAAACAATGAGCTCATTGATGTAATGAATGATATGTTGGATGATGTATAGTTTCAGCCCGACGCAGTTATCATTTTTTCGTCCTGCGCCACATTGTTAAAATAGCAAATGCATTTGCGCCCATATGTGCGCCCATGGGCTGCTGGTCTGAAAACGAGGTGTGTTCTGGCGCATTGTTGGCACGTTGCTATTTTGATGCAACAGAAATAGACTGCGCAATATTTTTTTTGTTATTTACAGAGCGCGTTAGTAATGTGCGCCTATAGGCGGGTCCACAACGCGCGTACACTCTGCTTATTACACACACAGGGACGCACAGCAGCACACACACATGCCAAATATTTAAAATAAAAGGATTACAATGTAAAAGATTATTATTGTACATAAAGATATGGTGGAATCCGGCTTGTCCCGTAGATGTTCTGCTTGAGCACTTTTACCTTGTGCATGAGCAGATCCGTTTGTGCTCTGGAGACGCGTTCGGTCTTTCCACTATCAAATTCTGTCATGTAAATACGAATCTGCCGTGGCGTGAGCGCAACTGGCATTTAAAGGGAATGGGAGATGAGACTCTGATTGGTTTAACGCATGTAAATCCCAAAACACACCCATTACTCATTATGAGAATAGAGACAAAAATAGAGACCATGCGCCAGGAGCGCCGACTATTTTTCCCGTCGTTAAACTAGCAAAAGTGGATTCGGACGCCCTGAGTGAACTTGCGCCGTGCGCTTTAGACCATGCACTTAGATCGTTAAAATAGGACCCAAAATGTCTAATGCGCTTTGTGTTTCATAGCTAAGTGTAGCACTGTTATCATTTACATGCGTGGAGCGTCATTTACTTTTTTTGTTGAGTTTGTGTTGCTTATAACGTTCATCTGGGAATGCAACGTGTGTCATTTCACCAGATTTATAACATAATCATTTATAAACATACTCCAACACAGGAGAACAAATATGTTTCTAAATATGCAAACTGTTGTTCATCGTGATTTCAAAAAGTTTAAACAATCGAGTTTGCATGTTTTGATGTCCACTTTCTTGTTCAAGTTCTATCGTAAAGAAGTGGCCAAATATTAAATATTAAGTGGACATTTGAATGAAATGTTGTTTATACAATATTAAACAAGGACTTGATCATGCAGTAGTGTAACAATGACAATCACCACTTTTGATCATTTTCACAAAACTTTCATGGCCACCAGAATATTTTGTTGTATGAATATCTGAACATGCAATTTGCCAAAAGAAAGAACAGATCCTCTGCTTTTAAACAAAACAAAAAAACACTTTTATTTCTTGTTTCATGCATTCTTTTTTATCAGCACTTGAATGTGGGTTAGTTTCATAAAAAAGCAAATATTTTGCACAAAAAGCTGAGATAATCACGTTTTGTCAAAGACTTTGTCCAGATGGGATTCAGTCCGATGATCAAAACACAGATGGAGTCGACTGAGTCCATCAACACCCCCAAAGTCCTGTAGCTCGTCCTGGGTCGACATTTATTCTGTAACAGTTTTGATTTATATGCTGTTTGATGATTGCATTATTTTACATGTGCGTCAGCAATGCTTCTATGGCTTGTTTCTACTGCTTCTTTGCTTGTTTTTAGATCCAGAGATTCTGTGCTATTTAAGATGATGTGTATTAGCGCCCCCTACTGTATAACAGTGAAAACATAGATTGCTGGGAAAAACTCATCAATGGTGGGGAAAGTATTAAGGAAGATAAATGTAATTTATGTTGTCAGTGTTTGTCTGTCATTCGTCCTCATTAGGCTCTCCGAGGAGCTAGAAGTGTTATGATGCTCTAAAATCCTTGTATTAATATTCATGTTGCTGTGAGTGTTTACTGTATATCTGGTTACTTAACAGAGATCACTTTCCATCAAACTGCACTTAATCTACAACTCAGAAGTTGTGCTCATACTAGAGGAAGACAACACTTTATATGCTGACTGCCAACATTATCCTTCATTGATCTATTCGTTGATGTGTTTTTGTTTCTTGTTCATCTCAAAGAGCTCTGCAATATGCCAATCACAAACGAATCTTGCTCAAATATGCTGAAAGCATTCCTGTAGCTCAAACAGTAGAGCATGATGCTAGCAACGCCAAGGTCATGGGTTCAATTCTCAGGGAATCCATGAACGGATGAAATTAATACCGTGAATGCAATGAATGCCACTTTGAATACAAGCAAATAAACATCAGTCGTCACTCTTTATCTGCAATAATATCTTTATTTAAATGCTTATAGGTATTTAAATGCTTAGTTTTATGATCAAAGCTCTGTAGTTTTTTTATGTATATGCACAGTGTGTTAGAGAAGAGCGGATCTATGATCAGGAGTAAATACTTCTCCATCTTTAAAAGCGCTGTGAATTCAAGTCATTTATAACGTGCATTTGAAAAAGCAACATGTCAAACATCTTTCCAAAATTGCAATGTGAAGCATTCATAAACCTGTTGTCCAACTAAAGACAACATTATATTTCATGTTTTTACTCACTTCATAACGTCAATCGAGTTTTTGAAATAACTTCCTTTTGTGAGCTTATGTGGCTTCTTAAAGTAGAATAAGGCATACAATATATTATGTTATAGTATTCTATACAGTGATGAAGGCTATGTCGATTAGCATTGCATTATAAATGGGCCTATATTTTATTATTATGAAAATACCCAAAAGGCTTTAAGAACTCAAATACACCATATAGTGCGGCAGTCGTACATGAAACCAGGAATAATGCTCAGATGCAGTGGAACACTAGGCAAAACCTCACAGTGAATGACAGAGTAAACATTGTATATATGTGACCCTGGACCACAAAACCAGTCACATGGGTCAACTTTTTGAAATTGAGATTTATACATTATCTGAAAGCTGAATAAATAAGCGTTCCATTGATGTATGGTTTGTTAGAATAGGACAATATTTGGCACAAATATTTGGACAAAATCTGGAATCTGAGGGTGCAAAAAATCTAAACATTGAGAAAATCGCCTTTAAAATTGTCCATTTATGTTGGCGATTGTGCTGCATTCACTCACAAAAATAAATGTTTTATATATTTATGGTAGGAAATTTACAAAATATCTTCATGGACCATGATCTTTACTTAATGATCAAACACTTAAAAGTATATAAGAAAAATAATAAAGAATGAAATCAGTGAATGTAAGTAAACGCACAAACATTTACACCTCTTTTCACTAATAAATTATGCAGATGAAGTTGAGTTTGTGAGTCTCAGGAAGGCTGATCCAGCGCTGATCTCCTCCAGACTGAACTGCTCCTTTTCTCTTCGTGAGGCTGCAGTTTTCCGGAGTCGTTCCGTTCCCTGGAGCCCAGTTCTGATAGCACACGATCTCTCCGCTCAACCAGAGCCACATGTTCATTTGGCAGTAGTTGTGTAAACCCAACCACACCTCCTCAGTAGACGCACGTTTAACCACATTCATCACACGGCGTTGCATCTCGTCTGAATGAACCGAGACCAGATCCACATGATTCTGCCTGCAGTATCTCATAGCTTCAGGCCAAGTCAGATTCTCTCTGATCAGAATCAGTTCATCTGGACACAAAACAAACCACAAGCAAAAACTAGAGAGAGACTGATCAAAAACATGTGGAACAAACACTGTGGAGGAATCTGTCATGTCAGACATGTAGCGTGAACTTTAAGATATCTGGAGGTGTCAGAGTAAGAGTAGTCATGCCAGTGTCCCTTAGTGAGCTGCCTCATCCCTGCACAGTTTTCAGCACCTCCCCTATTATCAGGTTCGCCAGGAGCCCAGTATCTGAATGAGGAGTGACTCTGATCTGACCACTGCCACGAGTCTCTGAACAGACCGATCCAGACATCATTAGATATGTGACTATCATTGATGAACTTCTGAACCTGTTGATTCTCATTCTGGTTCCTCCCACTGACCAGATCAGTGTGATTCTGTCTGCAGTAACTCTGAGCGTCTCTCCAATTCATCATCTGATTGACAAAGACAAGTCCTGTGTAAGAAAAACAAATGGAAACAGATTCATGAATCAGTTTGTGTTCATTATTCGTATGCCGCTTTATGTTTTGGATGTGAACAGGAGAAACAGTGGAAGCATTAGAAACATGTCATTCAAAAACGTCTTTGTTACATATGGTAACCCTCGTTTCCTGAAGGAGGGGAGACGCACATCGGAGGTAGACCGACTGAATTGGGATCTCACTTAAGAGACCAATCCACTTCGAGTGTAACTAAATGAACCAATAGACATTGGCATGCGATAATTGTGCCAGCTGTTCAGCCAGGTAGCACGGGTATATAATGAGCAGCAGGTGCATCGCATATTTGTTTTTTGCTGTGGAACCGAGCCGGAGACCTGGCCACTAGGGCTGAAACGATTCATTGAGTTACTCGATTAACTCGATTACAAAAATTCCTTGAGGCAAAAACTCTGCCTCGAAGCCTCGTTAAATTCCTATGACCCGCACTATACGCGCAGGGATCTGATTGTTTCACACGGACCGTTGTTCAATGTTCAGGAAGCACACCATAGCGTGTGATCAATTTTGAATTTAGTTGGCGCGATGGCGGAGAGTAAAGATGTCCATAAACGGCAGAGAATGTCTAAAGTTTGGGATTGCTTCCTTTCAGCGTCGCTGAAACAAGGTAACATTTCTGTCCCCCGCATTTTTTTTTTTGACCCAGCGCCAATATTTCCGCCCGTGCCTAAGCCTATACATTGATGTTCGCTGATTTTAATCCCATACTGTATTTGTAGTGATGTCGTGATGCGGGTTGACTAGATATGATGTTTAGCTTTGATGTTTTAAGTAGTAAACGTATTCACGTTCAATTGCAAGAGAGTATAGCCTAAAAAAAGAACCCCTTCACACACACACACACACGCATGCACCCGCACCCGCACCCTCGTCTCTCTCACGAGACCAATTGCGGCAATGCATCACATATGCTTAAACTTTTATGTAGCCACGCAACAATAATTTCAGCATGCGTTCACTGTATACACCGGGACGTGATGGAAGAACAAATATTGTATTGCAGTCTTTGCGAGACCTTGTTTGTAAGCTATGTCACGTCTGCCAAATAGTTACAGACAACAACAAAAAATGAAACTCCCCAGCCTGCTTCTCCAAATCCACTCGTACTTTTGGGGAAGACATAATCGGCTACCAAAGTAACTGAGCATAGAACATTTTCAATTAACAAAAAAATATAATACTACAAAACGTGCTAATATACTTCAACTAGCCTAAGTGAAAAACAAAAATGCTGTTCTTTAACAAAATGCATATTTGCAATAAAACATTCCCCTTTTCAAAGCTACACTTATTTTTTGTATACATTTTGTACCTGTTTGGCTTGATATTTTATATTCATTTCATTTATTTTTGTTCTCAGGTGGGTAATTTGCAGAAGGTGCAATCCTTTTTTTTGTAATGTTGTATTATGAACACAAAACTAAGGCCAAATGGCCTTTACTATTTAAGTTTGTATTCATAGTTTTACATGTTATACATGTTTTACAGTAAGTTGACAACTGTATTGTTATATAATTGTTGGCACTGGCACTTATAAACACTAAATGGGTAAAAAATGTGCAATAAATGCAATAAATTTGCAATAAATGCAATAAATAGGCTTAGTTTTGGAGCCAAATGTTGGAGTTGGAATACTTTTTTTTTTTTGAGAAATAAAAGCCAAATGCTTGGTCATTTTACAGCCACATCATTTTCGTTATGCATTATTTGTTTTGGTTGTTTAAAAACACACACATTTTTTTTATTCGATTAATCAATCAATTAAGTGCTAGATTAATCGATTACAAAAATAATCGATAGCTGCAGCCCTACCGGCCACCCAGCGGTACAGAAAACATGGCGACGGGACGTAAGTCTCCGTTCCCTCCCTTAGGGAAGGAGGGTTACCATACGTAACCGAGACATTCCCTTTCAGTCGGTCACTCTCGACCGTACGTCGGAGACGCTAGCCAGGCTCCCAGAGACCGCACCAACGGAACCACAGATGTACCTATGGGGTCTGGGTGTGTGGTGCAACACTCACCTGGCTCCACGATTGGACAGAGGATGTGTGAGAAAGCTGGGCTGCGTTCTCGAACCGCACCCTGTTGTCCGCTGGTGACTGAAGAAGGGGATGAGGGCGGTAAGGCAACGTGTCGTGCACGGTCAACCTCGCCGCCTTGCCAAGAGGGGAACGAGAGCCAATAGACATTGGCTCGTGGCACACAGAGATATTGGAAACTGCTCTTTTATTGAAGGAGTGGGTACCGCTGGCTGTGGGGCCAGCTGCGGAACATAAAGAAAAGAAAACAAAGGATTCTCCACCCGGCCCTCCTCCGGGGGAGGGAGTGGTGCTGTCACCATCTCCCGAAGAGCAGTTCCCTCCATCTCTGGGTTGCCTGTCTCAGGGCCGCTTGCTCTTCCTTTCACCAGCGGTAAACACCTGGGTCGGGATTACCCTTGTGCATTTCCATGAGCGCTTTGGCCTGGTAGACCAGCAGGAGTGCCATGGCATGCAGGGCAGAGGCAGCCTCTCCACAGAATCTGTAAGCCTTGCCTGCGAGAGCAGACGAAAACTTACAGGCCCAGGAGGGGAGACGTGGATTACCCTGCCAAGTGTTAGCGCTCTTAGGACACAATTGCATCGCAACCGACCGCTCCACTGGAGGGATATCCACGTACCCCTTAGCTGCCCCACCGTCAAGGGTAGTAAGGGGGGAGTAGGCAACAGGCCGGTTCCGGGCATTTAAAGGTGCCGTCCACGACCTAGTCACCTCCTCATGCACTTCCAGGAAGAAAGGTACTGGGACAGGGCACAGAGAACCAACATGGGCTGCCCCAAAAAAACAAACATCCAGCCTTGAGGGTTCGGGACACGGTGGAGGGTTCCACTCGAGCCCAACGCTCGCGTCGGCCCAGGAAATCATAGCGTTCAGCTCTGGGTCTGACTCGGTCAACTCTATGATCCCCGTAGTGGGTAACGCAGCCGAGTCATCATGCCCAGAGGACTTGTGCTCACCCTCTGATGCAGCGATGGACATTTGGTCATCCAGTGGAGCCCCGAAAGAAACGACTGGCACCGCCTGGGAGGGGTCAGCACGCTCTCTCGGAAGCTCCACGGTTTTCCGTGTGCAGGAGGAGTGTTGGGCCTGAGGAGGTGGTCTTGGCGGGGAAGCCAACACTGTTACAAGTGCTATTAGCCGAAGTAGCCCTCTTCTGGTTTCTCTTCAGCTCTGAGTCATGATCACAGCTTAAACGTGCCGTCACACCAACGCCACGAGAGGCTTCTTCCCAGAAATAACGCTCGTAAAACACTCTAAGAGAATTAGTAGAGCTGAACATACACCGTGCTCGGCTCCGAAGTGAAAGGCAAATATGTGATGCACCTGCTGCTCATTATATACCCACGCTGTGTGGCAGAGCAGCTGGCGCAATTGACAATGTGCATTGGCTCGTTTAGTTACACTCGAAGTGGATTGGTCTCTCAAGCGAGATCCCAATTCTGTCGTCGAGAGTGACCGACTGAATGGCATCGCTTAACTTGTAATTAAATGTGTTGCATTCATATTCTGGGCTCATCTGCTTTTCTGTACATAGCATGGTTTATTAATAAGGTGTTTACTGAATTTGGTCTGTTAATATCACTGTCCATAGTGCATTAAGCCATGTTAAGCATTTTCTTTATAATGATTTTCTATGGGAGGAAAACGCTTAACGTGTAATTAAACGCATTGCTTTCATATTCTTGACTCATCTGCTTTTCTGTACATAGAATTATTAGGAAAGTGTTTACAGAGTTTGGTCTGTTATTGCCACTGTCGTCTTATATTATGCCACGTTAAAGGCCCCCTGAAATCAAAATGTACGTTTTTTAGCTTTTAGTATGAATATGTTAGACTTAAGGTTATGAATAAGCTGGTGTGTTCCAAAACAATGACAAAATTCGCATTTAGGAGATTACAAAATTTACAGTCTCTCACTTCTAAAATGGATCACTAAAATGGATCACGGATTTTTATGACATCACTGTGGATTTCAGCTTCTCATCACATCTTCTGTCCAATCAAATGCTCCTTAGAATCTAAAGCGTCCCGCCACGAATACTAATAATTCTATACTATAATAATTTAGAATAATATGAGTTAGTTTTATAACATTTTATTTCATAACAACTGCAGCTCGTTCCATGCAACCCCCGTGTCATATGTCATTCGTATTTGTTCTCAAGACAAGTTTTGTTCATAAATATCCAGATGTGTCAAGTTGTTGTATGTCTACTATATGTCGAAATTGTATGCATTGATTACTGTTTTGACCAACATAAATGGTAATGAATTAGTTTGATATTTTTGAATTTATAATTTACAGCATAAATGTTGCTAAAAAATATAATTCTCTATGCTCTCTAATGGCAAATTCCCACAGTTATCAACAACAAAAGATCAACATGCGTTCAATATCGATTTATTTTCTATACAGAAGCTGAAAGTGTGACAAATATCCACATTCTGCCCTATATTTATGACCACATAAAACAGTTGAAGCATTTAGTATTGCATTACAATGTTGTACAGTATATGGTGGGTCGTTTTATGAATTAATGTTTGTTGTCATTGTATGGAGCTGCACTTACTGTTAGATGAATTGCAGATGAAAGTCAGGCTGTTACTACATGGCCAATCATACCATTCTCCATTTCTCATAAATGCACACTCATATTTAACAGTAGGTTGTGTAGTAGCCCAGTTCAGATAGAGCGCAGGATCACCTGAAGACCACTGCCATTTATTACCACCCGTCTTTTGCAGCCCAATCCAGACACGTTCATCATTCAGACTCTTCTTCAGCTCGTTCATGTCGTTCATGTTGTCAGCGGTGGCCATATCCGTGTATTTCTCTCTGCAGTATCTCTGAGCTTCGGTCCAGGTCTTCCACATGTTTATAAAGTGATACTTACGCTGAACACATTCAGATACGGAGCAGAGAGCTGTGAAAGAGAGGGTTTGCTTTAATTTTTTCATAACAGGATCAAACCTGATGAAACTATAAACCATAAATAAAACAACAAACACACTCACCAATGAGAAGAATGAAATATAGAGTTCGGTCCATTTCTGAGGAAAAAACTCACTGAAAAGTGAGACAAAGACAAAGTCTTATTGTGGTTGATAAATGAAGATGTGAGTTGTTCTTACTTAGAGGTTGTGTTTCTGTCTATAGCTTTAAACTATGTGATTATTATATCTGCTTTCATTCCTACTTAAGCATATCACATCATTTGTTTATTGTCCTAATTTTCATACTTTACTTCTTCATTTTTGTATTTGTCCACCACTCTTTTTTTTAATATTTGAATCAGTTATGGAGTAGATCATTTGCTAACATTAACAGCAGCTCATTTGCTTTTAAAAGAGTGTAGGCCAGTTTTGACGAGACTACAATGCATTGAAGGGGCACATTGTCTTCTTGTATGATTACAAACTAAAATCATGCTCACAGTACGCTGCATCACTGCATGCGCTGTGAGTTTAACCTGCATTTTGTCTACTAATGTGAATCCAAATTCAGTTGCATATATTTTGTTCTTGCATTGATGTGACATTTGTAGCAATTTTGCACTTTGAACAGTCAGTTTGAGATGTAGGCAACAGTTGAGTATTGTATCTTTGGATAGTTAACAAAATAAAGCTGTACTCTTATCTTAATTGTATTGCATTGTATTGTTTTAAGCCCCAAACATTGTACTTAAAGCATGCTTCATTAACAATTGTAATATACAATTGTAATATACAACGTAATTGTAAAAAAAATTCAAAAGTAGTGTCAATGTAGCGAACTACTTTTTTTCAGAAGGGTAGCTTGATTGTAGTTTAACTTCTTTAATTTATGAGTAGCTTGTAACTTGTCAAACTACAGTTTCAGAGTAGCTTCCCCAACACTGATATTAATATGGACCTTAAAATTATATGCTCTATATTGCCAAAGGTTTTGCCATTCTTAATCCGTAGGGTTTATTATGGAGTTGGCCCACCCTTCGCAGCTATAACAGTTTCAACTCTTCTGGGAAGGCTTTTCACAATGTTTAGGAATGTGTTTATGGGAATGTTTGACCATTCCTCCAGAAGCGCATTAGTGAGGTCAGGCACTGATGTTGGACGAGAGGGCTGACTCGCAGTCTCCGCTCTAATCCATCCCAAAGGTGTTCAGTCGGGTTGAGGTCAGGCCAGTCAAGTTCCTCCACACCAAACTCGCTCATCCATGTCTTTATGGACCTTGCTTTGTGCACTGGTGCGCAGTCATGTTGGAACAGGAACATCCCCAAACTATTCCCACAAAGCATGAAATTGTCCAAAATATTGTGACAGTTATTCGATTGACAGCTGTTTCATTCCCCTAAAGTCCATTTATAATGTTAGTAAAGGTTGTTGGACTGTCATTATCCCACTGAAATAATAACCATATTCTGCTGCTGATGTTTCAGAATAAACGTGTCTTTATTTCCTCTGTCTAAATACTTGATTGTGATAAGGAGTGAATGCGGACATTAAAATATTGTTACTTTTTTTTAGAATTCGTCTCTTTGTGAAAGTTCTGTTGTTGTTTAATTTCATACTCCTACTGTTACTGTTTCTTTGTTAATTAAACAAGAACACATTTGAATGTAAACACATCCTTATCAATTGCTTATGTCCACACCTCATTCAGACGTTGTGGTTGTAAAATATTTCCATCTCTGATATGAAACAGAAGGATAAACAATGAGTGTTATTGTTCTAGTCATATTTTAGTCATAGTTTTGGAAAGAGGCCCATCTGACTGTTAATTAGGGATGGGAATTGATAAGAATTTAACGATTCCGATTCCATTATCGATATTGTTTATCGATCCGATTCCTTATCGATTCTCTTATCGATTCTTATTGGGTGAGGGAATAAGTACAAATTTGTTTGTATTAACTCGCTTTAATATCTGATCAGAAGACACAGCACAGAGTATACACAAATTATGTGTAGCAACCTCAGAACAAACCTAAAAGTAGGTGAGCTACTTCTCAAAGTAAAGTCCAGGGACCTATAGCCTAGGGCAGTGTTTCTCAACCAGTATGCCATGGCACACTAGTGTGTGCCTTGAAAGATTATCAAGAAGAGTGCCTTAGGATTAGGAAATTGACAATTTTCACATTCATTGGTCCGGACAAAAAAATAAATAAAACTGCCATTTATGTGCCATAAAAACTAAAAACACAGACTGAAAACAGTTTAGGAAGAGCTTGTGTCTTTTGGAATATTAACAGTGCTCATTTGGATTAGGCTATTGAGTTACTAAAACAATCTTTGTCAAATAATACACAGGTTTTCTTCACATTTTGAACGTTTTTGTTTCCATTTGTTTAATTTCAAGATCTTATGTGACTTATCCATTGTTGTTTTTACAGCTACAAAGCTGGAGCACTAAATGATATTCAGTCACATTATACACGCTTTTAACATTAAATAAAGCACAAAAATAGTACCTGATATTATCATAGCCACACTTTGAGATTGTTGTTCCAGCGCGACGTCGCAGTAAAATAGGATTCGTTTCAAATAGAATCGTCGCGTGTCGCGGCTGGTTAAACTTTGATTAACATGGAAAATTATACTTTTTATCGCGTGTCGCGCCGTCGCGTCGCATGTAGTTAGGACGCGGTCAGAGCGCTTCTGTCTCGATGCCATGTTTGCTCATAGTGTTTGCTACGTTCTGAACCAAAACAACGCAGCACGTGTGTGACGTCGTGTCACATTTGAACGAGCGGAACCGATAAGCGGAATCGTTAAGCAGGCATACTAACGGTTCCAAGGAATCGATTCACTGGGCACCGGTTCTGAAGAAGAACCGGTTCTCGGTTCCCATCCCTACTGTTAATAATGAAGAAAACAATTTTTTTTCCATACTTCTCTAAAGTTTCTTGGCCACATTGTGACTGCTACTGGAATTAAGGCAGATCCAGAAAAAAAACAAAGCAGTTCAAGATATTCCTGTGCCAAAGAACATGAAGGAAGTCCAGAGATTTTTAGGCATGGCTGGTTGGTCTCATAGGTTTGTACCACACTTTTTTCAAGTGGCTGAACCCTTAAATGCCTTAAAAATGCCTTAAAAAGGAAAGATGCTAAATCCATTTGGACTTTTTGGATGTCAAACTTCCCTCCAAGCTCTAAAACTGCTCCTTGTGTCTTCACCTGTGTTGGGACATCCGAATCTGAATCTGCCATTTGTCGTCTACACTGAGCATATGAGGTCGGCCTAGGAGCTGTCCTGGTGCAGCAAACATGACTTGGGCACTGAGGAAGTCTTGGCATTTGCCAGTCGTACCTTGAATCCGGTGGATAGAAATCACACGACCACCGTGCAAGAATGTTTGGCAGTCGTGTGGGCCCTTGAAAAATTGAGGTACTACTTGGAAGGAAAATTCTTCACCGTCATCACTGATCACTCTTCCTTGATGTTGGTCTTCAAAATACAGAAACCTAACACTCGTCTTATTCGGTGGGCACTTCGACTCTAGAAATTCAGCTTCACAGTGACATACAGGAAGGGGAAGTATAATACGGTTCCTGATGCTTTGTCCTGAGCCCCTGTGGACATTAATGAACCGGACCTTCTGACTTGTTCCTATGCTCTATCTCTGAAGTCAAAGGTGAAATCTGAGAAAATGGAAGATCTGCCAATCACAGATTTTGACTTCTAGAAAGCAGACGGATCCAGACATAGTCCATCTGTACAAACAAATGGTATAATCAGGAGAAATCACTGTTAATTCCTCAAAATGTTCCATATTAGAGGATAAAGTCTTCCGAATTGTCCAGTTTCCACACAAAAATGTGTACCAATTATACATCCCAACTCAATCTCAACTACTTCAGTCTCTACACAAAGACCCTCTCGCTGGTCATCTTGGCAGATTCATAAACTTTCAAAAGATTGCAAGCTTTGGTGTACTGGCCTAACTTGAACCAAGATGTCAAAGATGTCTTTGAAACGCCTCTCGGGCATGTAAGTGCAGCTCCTATCTCTTTGAATGGGGAAACATCAAATTCTCCAGAACTGTTCGCCAAGCTTACGATTAAATTTCATATCTGAAATCACCAATGAAATCTGACAACAACTGTCTCATAAATTTTGTTTCTAAACGCTCGAATTATGACAGAAAATTAATTTTTTCAGGCTGGATCAAGCGAGTGGCTCTTATTTAGAAAGCGGGACTTATTCCGCCTTATTGAGCGTTTCACTTTTCCCCATTTAAAACAATACGAGTGACACGTCTTGTGTTATTCTATAGTCTTTGTTCTCGTCCAAAACCATCTGAAGAAAACTACAACTACAACCAAAATACCCTATTTACATTCATTTGATTCTGCTCTTTCTTACTGAAACCGGAAAACCGGCCACAGATCCTGGCTTAGCAAGCACTTCTATCAAATCCCCTGTATCACTGGCATATCTCCAGAACACCATTCAATACATTCCTTCCGCATTGGAGCAGCGACCTCAGGTACGAGGTATCTCAGAGGAGATGAACTGAATCTTCACAAGCATATCGCTCTTACATCTGTAACAATCTCAACGACCTCTGTCAAGTCAAGCCTACCTCAGATCTTCCCAATCTTTGGGGGTCCTCAAACCTTCCTTTCCTCTTTCATCCATTCAACCATCGTTACCATCCCCTGTTCTCTTCCCTTCCAGGTTATATCGGGGGTCCTAATCATTCGGCCTACCTTTAACGGAGATGATGCCCCCACTCTGAGGGTGCTTTCACACCTGACTGTTTGTTTCGGAACGTGGAGCATTTTCTCCGTTGGTTCGGTTCGTTTAGGCATATGTGAACACGGCAATCGTGCTCGGATCCGCACCAAAACAATCGCTCCGAGATCGCCTGAACGAGGTGGTCTCAGACCGATTGCAAACAAACTCTGGGGCGGTTCGCTTGAGATGTGAAAACAATCCAACCCAGCGGACCAAATGGTAGTATAGTTCATAATGGGAAATGTGCGATATAAATAGCAGTAGTGTCTGATTCTGTGATTATGCACATTAGTCATCACAGTGGAAAACCAAAAGAGCACCTCTTCATCTTTAAATGTTGTGTAATTGCGCTTCTCCGTGCGAGAATGCTGTCCCGATGAAGCCTTGATTCCGGCTCCAGCTGCATTATAACACTCGTATAGTGTTTGCGTGTCTTGACACTGCGCATTTGCATTTGCTGCTGTATTAATATGAATGTATTATATAATTTAACAGCGAGAATGATGGCTACATTCGTGTAGTGTTTGTGTGTGTCTCGACAGTTACAAAAAAAGCCACAATAAGCTCATGAAGCGAACTTGTCAATCATCTTGATGGATGACGCCGAGGAAACACTGACCAATAAGAGGACAGTTGTACTCACATGTGACTTGCGTGAACACATTTTGGTACGCTTTGAAAGGTTGCCTTGTTGAAGCGAACCGTACCAAGAAGAAACTGCAACATTGTAACTAATTAGTCACTGTTTCGGAGTAAAACAAATTTTCTACAGGTGCGAAAACGCCCTGAGTCTCCCGGCCACCAACACCAGACGCCCAGATCAACCTGACCACCATCCCTTTTCCCCTTCTTCTTCATCTTCTGCCAATTTATCCCGAACTTTCTTCAATAAATAATTCTCTAACATTCATGTTTGTGGCATGGTCCTTGCTCGTGAATTTCTATAAATATCCGAACTGAAGCTCAGTTCAAATGTCACAAACCCAGTCGACAGTCGTTCCTTAAAGCAGTGAGTCAATGTTCCTCACCTCAGTTTTGCTTTCATGGCTGTCGGGGAAAATAGAGTCATTCACACATGTTCAGGAGGAGCAGTGGAGCTCACAGCTTGTCAGAGCGCTGTGTTTGTTCACTGATGTGTAAGTGTGCTGGACGTGAAGCATGGCCTCTGTCACACTGCCCTTTCCAGAGCTGTCAACCCCCCTTCAGCCTCTCCTGCAAGCATATGTGTGTGTGATGTGTGTGTGATGTATTTGTTTACACCCTGAGCTCCCAGCAAAACAGCCTATTAATGTTTGTTTAAAGGAGTAGTTCACTTCAGAATTAAAATTTCCTGATAATTTACTCTCCCCCACATCATTCAAGATGTTCATGTCTTTCTTTCTTCAGTCGAAAAGAAATGAAGGTTTCTGAGGAAAACATTCCAGGATTTTTCTCCATATAGTGACTTCAATGGGGTCCAACGGGTTGAAGGTCCAAATGTGAGTTTCAGAGCAGCTTCAAAGTCTCGACGCGATCCCAGCCGAGGAATAAGAGTCTTATTCCTCATGAACATCTTGAGATGAACATGAACATCTTGCATGACATGGGGGAGAGAAAATTATCAGGACATTTTTATTCTGAAGTGAACTACTCCTTTAAGTGTTGGCTTTGTTTGTTGGCATTTTTGGGTAAGTCTTTTTCGTGTGCATGCTAAAACTACATATTTTGCCCTGTTAAATTTACAAAAATCTAAACCAAACATATGTTAAATCAGTGCTCTCTTGTCACCAAACCTCAGCTCACCATCTCACATGACACTATATGTGGAAGTAGTGTGAAGGATGACTTCGCTTTAAATGCACGAGTCGTCTTTGGGATGCTTTCTCCTCATTGCATCATGTGTTCGTCCTTGTTTAGCTTGCAACATGGCTGCGTTCACTTAACGGCAGACTGTGAGGGAAAAAAACTTGTGCAATATAGCTTCTTATCGTTTTAATTAGGAAAGCCGCTGGGCCGTAGCGCTTCTGCAGTGACTTCAGTAGACTGATGCCACACATTTTAATGTGTGTGAGCGTGTGTGTGTGTGTGTGTGTGTGTGGTTAACCCTACGTTAAGGGTACAAAATTTGGTCCCCATGAGGAAAACATCTAATAAAATAAATGCTGCCACTGCGTTTATGCAGCGTCTCATATCAGTGTTCGCGCAATTACTCGTTTTAACTAGTCGACCTGAAAAGTTGTAGTCATGTAGTTGGCGGGTCATTGCTTACCTGCATCTGAGTCTTTGCCGTTTAATTAGTGTACTGCTATTGAATTATTTAAATTCCGTACTGTTACAGAAATACTGCAGAAATGTTGTTTATTTTTTACCGTTCAGGACAAAAATGATTTTTCATGGAAGAGGTAGCTTTCAGCTGTTGTTGTTGAATCATATTGCAGCTGGTTTATATACAGTGGTATTCATATCCACATGCTCATCGACACTATCCTTCTTTTGCTTTTAATCGTAGAAGAAAACCCCTGACATGCGGATTTAATACTTTCTGTGACCTTTGACCCCTCCCCAGGGGCATTACGGGTTCTTAAAGCGGATGAAACACCTACAGTTTATCAGTCCTCATTTCAAACATGTTCCTGCTTC
The DNA here is from genome assembly GCF_963993115.1 of Abramis brama. Classification (NCBI taxonomy): domain Eukaryota; kingdom Metazoa; phylum Chordata; class Actinopteri; order Cypriniformes; family Leuciscidae; genus Abramis; species Abramis brama. The sequence continues at coordinate 60,491,689 of NC_139965.1, read as the reverse complement.
ATTTCCATGAGAAGGAAGTTATGCCGCCGTGACCAAATTACACCTTGCGTTTACGGATAGGGTTATTTTAAATAGGCGAGTGTAAATACACACTTACTGCTGTTAACACCCAGACATTTTCCCCACTCGCACTCTCTCTCTCTCTTCGTCTCCTTCCACCTACCGCTTCTCCTTCACCTCACCCCATCCTATCACTGTGGAGCAGTGGTCTGTGAAGAAATTCCCAATATCTAAATTTACACACTGTATCAATCTTGTTTAATAGACTGGAAAGCTTATTGCTCCAGTGCTGGGCGGCGAGAGAGGGCAGCGCTGATAAATTGCGCCGTCCCCGCGACAGCCGCCCATGATGTATAATGAAATATTTATGATTTATCCCAGCTAATAAACTGAAATGAAGAGCCTGATGTATGGGAACAGATGGGCCCTCTATTGATGCCGTGCTCCTCGCTGGAGATGGAGAGAGAGAGAGAGAGAGATGGAGAGAGAGAGAGAGGGATGGGGGAGAGAGTCCACGGGGAAAAAAAAGATGTACGTTTTATTGAAAATTAAAGAAACGGCAGTTGTTTAATATGTGCACTTCGTATACAAAAATCCTCGTTTATGTTGCGCCGTCTGATATGGCAAACACATTGGACTTAAACTGACGCCTATCATGCGAAGGTTTTCAGTTGCCACTGTAGAAATGCGCTATGCACATCAGCCATGATTCATTTATTCCTTTATAACAGTGAACAGGGCCTAAAATTTTTTTTTTTTTTTTGGCCAAAATTTAAGAATTTAAGAAAATTTACCATCCAAAAATATATTTACCAGTCATGACACAAAAACAGGCAGTTATGACGGCAAAATTTTTGATACCAGTGAAAATTCACATTCCTCTATTCCAATTTGATACCACAACAGCTAAAACTTATAGCTTAACTAATATAAATTTATTGTTAATGTTTAAAATTTACAGAGAAGTATACAGTCAGTAATAAAATAAGAACAAACAATCAAATTAAAAGCCAAGGCACAAATAAATAAAATACAATACACACACATTAAATGAACAGTGCTCTTCAGGCAGGTCTAGTAGTTTTCAGGTACCGAAATTTAATGAAGTTGGCTAATCAAATAAATAACAATGCATAGTATTCATATCCTTCTTAAAGTTCAAGAGTAGTGAGTGTTTTTTTTTTTTCTTTGTAGTTTGGTTAACATTAAAAATGCAGAGTAGCAGGATTATTAGGATGCTGAGCTTAAGGATGCTGGGTTGCTGATTATTAGGATGCTGATGCTGGATGCTTAAGACCAAATGCACGCACGTTTCATGCGTTTTGTGTTTGGGTTCACTTAAGACATAACAGATTATGTTTACTAGGATACTCACCGACACAGGCATATTTTTTTTTTTTTACATAATTTTGAGTGAATTTGTCCATTGTAGTGGATGTTAAACTTCCCACACAGCGCTTGAGTAACAAATTCCTTTTTGCGTGTTCCAGCGCTTGAATATTTACATTAGAAAGGCTGAAACTTTTGTGATGCCAACTTAAAGGATTAGTTCACTTTCCAAAAAAATGTTGCTGATAATTTACTCACCCTGATGTCATCCAAGATATCCATGTCTTTCTTTCTTCAGTCGAAAAGAAATGAAGGTTTTTGAGGAAAACATTCCTGGATTTTTCTACACAGAATGGACTTCAATGGCAACCAATGATTCCAATGTTCAAAGAAGGTCCAAATGTCCGTCTCAATGCAGCTTCAAAGTCTCGACACGATCCCAGTCGAGAAATATATATATATATATATATATATATATATATATATATATATATATATATATATATATATATATATATATATATATATATATATATATACTTTTTAACCACAAATGCCCGTCTTGTACCATCTATGAGATGCGCCACGTATTACGTCATCACGTTGGAAAGGTCACGAAAAAAAATAAATAAATAATAAATTAAAACAAATATGTCGGACGATTTTGAAGTTGGAGGAGAAAATGAGATGACATTTTTCGTCCTTCCCTACCTTTACACAGTACACAGTCAAATAACTTAGATAGATGATCTAGATGACCTTTCCAACGTGATGACGCAATGCGTGGCACATCTCAGAGATGGTACAAGACGAGCATTTGTGGTTTAAAAAGTATATATATATCTATATTCAATTTTTTTTTTTTAAGACTCTTATTTCTCGACTGGGATCGTGTCGCATTAACCCCTGCATTGAGACGGACATTTGAACCTTCTTTGAACATTGGAATCGTTGGTTGCCATTGAATCCATTCTGTGTAGAAAAATCCTGGAATGTTTTCTTCAAAAACCTTCATTTCTTTTCGACTGAAGAAAGAAAGACATGGATATCTTGGATGACATCGGGGTGAGTAAATTATCAGCAAAAAATTTTTTGAAAGTGAACTAATCCTTTAACCTCCCCTCTCTCTCTCACACACACACACACAGACACACACACACACACACACACACACAGACAGACCATAACCCATGACATATCGTCCTTAACCTCCAGACAGCTCACACACATGCTCTCTCGTTTCTCAACTCCCCTTCGCCACAGCTGGGTCTTAGCACTCAATAATGATCCACGCTGGACATCCAACACCTTTGCCCAATGTTCTTTCCTCCTTTTCTTTCACACTCAGTCACTCGCCTGCTATGACCTATTTCCCGTCGTCTTCATGGTCCTGCCCCAGCTGAGCCCCAACACTCGATGAGAAGAGTCTCTTTGTCTCCGCTCTGCTAAAGAGATTGGAAGACTGCCTGGCTAGTGATGGCTTGTACTTTCCAGACTCAGATTGAAATCTTTGGCCTCTCATCAAGGTGTGTTAAAGTGGAGTATAACACCTTGTCCTAACCAGGCATGTCATGATGAAGCAAAAAAAGCAGAATTTTCCCTGTCTCTCTGATGTTAATCTGAGATTGTCCTAACCAGCAACAACTGCAACAAGCCATGCACAACTTTGTCGGTTGCCTGGTTTAATTTACCGCGAGAGAACATGTCTACTTCCTTACTATATAGTATGCAAAAAGAAGTGTGGCAAATTAGTCTGAATATGGAGTATTCATAAAACAAATAACAATTGGTAAAAAATACCTAGATGACCTACTAGTTCAGCCGAGATTTTGTAGTGTGCATCAGATCTCTAATGAGTCTACGTGAGAGTCGTCGTCGTCTTTGGGGGCAGCTTTCTCTGTACTGCGATCTTTGGGGTGAACGTGATTTCACCAAGTACAACATGTTCCTGGATCAAAATGTTGATCCTGGAACAACATTCCAATCAGCCAATCGATAAGAATCAGAATCAATTGGCAGAATCGGATTTGGAATCGTTAAAACTCAAACGAATGGTAGAGAGTCCAGAGTCCATACTCTTTGACATAATGCCGCTTTGACTGTCGGGTAGAAGTCTGCAGCGGAGCTCGTCTCAATGCAGGCTTTGCAAAAGTGCGCATCGAGGGTAGTCTGGCTATCACCAGACCAAGCTCAATCTTTTAAGATTGAACAATGGTCTGGGGAGTCTGCTCTGTATTTTCTACTGCACAAGAGGCGTGATCAACGAGCATAGCTCAAATGACTCTGTACGCAATTGGATAGTCCTTCAACCAATCAGACCAACGATCCGGGTGACGTACTTTGCAGAGCTACGCGAAAACTCCAGGCAGGAAATGTGTAACCAAACGCGTTGATCAGCGGTTTGCAGAATCGAGCGATTTTTGCAGGTTATGCAAAAAAAACAAACATGAAAGTTAGTGGTATTTACACCCACTCGAGCGATTTGTTTGCTAAAAAGAAGCCATTGAGCATCGTCGTCGAGAGGTTGAAAGGAATTGGACGGAGCAGTAACGACTCTGAAATTGGATTGGATTAAACCCGCCAATAGCGCGCCAGGTGGATAAGCCAGTTTGTGATTGGTTCCCACAAATTTGTAAAGGAAGCAGCAGAGATAAATGTACTGGTTTCCAGCCTGAGCTGCAGGGCGAAATCAGATCGCCAGTAGATCAGGCTGGGTGCATATCGTCTGCAAATGAGCACCTTTCTGAAACCTAAAATGACCAACGTGACACCTTACGGTCTTGTGGACTTAACGGACCATTCTAAGTGCACAAGACTGCAAGTGCACATGGAGTGTGCCATTTGGGACAGGGCCTTCAGCTCCCCATAGCTGTACATCAAACATCAAATATGTTTTAATTGTTACTCTGTAGCACTATTTCACTTTCAGTAGCCCCTTTCACACAGAGATTCCGGAAAATACACGGATAATGTGTCCCGGGATTTGTCACGGGATCGTTTGATTTTGGTTCATTCACACTGCCAGTGATTTTCCGGAATCTGTGAGTGCGTTCACACACATCCCGTAAAGATCCCGTAAAGACACGTGACGTCAGGATGGCGAACGATCTCAGCTTCAGCGCGGATAGTAAGGAGCTCCTGATCTCCGGTTCATTCCAGTTTGCAGACATTTCTTTGTTGATGACGAACAATTTTTCACTTTCTTCTGAGATCAACAGAGTCGCACGATGGCACATGCGTCATCACTGCGACACACCCCTTACGGTATTGGTCCTGGCTTTTGTTCACACAGGGCGCGTTCAGGGACTGATCCCGGCAATGTTACTAGGTCCCCATCCCGGCATCGATCCCGGCATCATTCCCGGGACGTGTTTGCTTTCACACAGAAGGCACTCTAGCAATTTTACGGCAATTTCCCGGGATCAACGCGCTGTGTGAAAGGGGCTAGTGAGGAAACCTGATGCTGGAAACTTGCAGCTGGTTTGGAAAGGGTGTCCCACACTCCCTCTGCTGCTGATGGCTGTAGTGTGTGTGTGTGTGTGTGTGTGTGTGTGTGTGTGTGTGTGTCTTATAAGGTGGTAATTAAGCAGTCTCCAGCTGAGTGGCTTTGTGCAATTGGTTTTTAAGATTGCAAGCAGAAGATCTTGAGCCTGACTACAGGCTATTATTAAAGCCCAGAAGAAGACAACTTACAGCAGCCACACACACACACACACACACACACACACACACACACACACACACACACACACACAAGCCTTATAGTCTTATTTCTACCCCCTTCCACAGCTGTTTTTCACTGCTTGAAGCCCATATAGGGATGAGCGATATGGACTTAAAACTATATCACAATATTTTCTGGTATTTATTGCAATGACTACATAAATATAGTACCATTCACCTCTGGCTAAAACTGATAGCTTCATGCATTCTTGAGAGCCTCGGAAACACAAACATTGATCTAAAGTAAAACGTACACATCATCAAATAGGCTCCTATAATATACCAATTACATAAAATAATAAAATAAAACAGTAAAAATCCAAACACCAGCCCTTGCAGAAATGGAAAAGTTGCAGATATACGTTTCTTCTGTAAAAGTGCAGATAATGTTTAAATAGTGCAACTGTACTGAAAAACATCACACAATAATAATCACACACAATAATAATAATAATAATCAATTACAAGTTTGAAATGTAAAAAACTAACAATAATACTGATAAGATGATAATAATTCTACTACTAATAACAATATAAACCGCACTAAGGATTGATGAGCTGCTGGGTTCATGAATATTAATCACGTCTGCGTTTGCGCATTAGTTTCTGCTTGTTCATAAAGGCTGAATAATTCCAAATGATAAACTCCGATAAACGATAAACTCAGCTTCACATCTGCCTTCCGCCATAGTTGCTTTCTCTCTGCACGTGAGCTGCGAATAGGTCCCAAACAGAAATACGGCTTAATCGTTATTATCGGGGGAAGACTAATTCTTTTTTTTCTTTTTTCTTTTTATGATTTATTTATACATTTTAAGATACATTACAAAACAGTGGGAGACAAAAAGACACTAAATATGTAACAGTAAACAGATACACCGAAGTCCCACAAGAAACAAAACAACAACAACAACAACAGCAAACCTTACAAGTGCAATCCAGTACAATCCTGCATACAGTAAACCCAATTATATATTGACCAGACAATACAGAAGTAGTATCATCTAGGCTGGTGATTGGTGGGCTTGGGGTCAGGGAATGGCGTCCGAAATCAAACGCAGAGAGCAGGGTCAAGCTGGAGAGTTTGGACATGTTCACGAAGGGGTTGCCAAAGCTTGACAAAAATAGCGCTAGGTCGGTGAAGAGAGCACCTAATTTTCTCTAATTTCATGAAATGTGACCCTGGATCACAAAACCAGTCACAAGTATATTTGGTATATTTGTGTATACCAAATATGGTATACCAAATTGGTATATTTGTGCACAGGTATATTTGTGGTAATAGCCAACAATACTGTGTATGGGACAAAATTATCGATTTTTCTTTTATGCCAAAAATCATTAGGATATCAAGTAAAGATCATGTTCCATGGAGATATTTTGTAAATTTCCTACCGTAAATATATAAAACATTTATTTTTGTGAGTGAATGCAGCACAATCGATTTTATCAATGTTTCGATTTTTTTTTGCACCCTCAGATTCCAGGTTTTCAAATCTTGGCCAAATATTGTCCTATCATAACAAACCATACATCAATGGAAAGCTTATTTATTCAGCTTCCAAGTGATGTATAAATCTCAATTTCCAAAAATTGACCCATGTGACTGGTTTTGTGGTCCAGGGTCACAAATAAAGAACATCTCTAACCCAGCGAGTGTGTGATGGAGGGTGAGGGCTCTTCCAATTCAATAGAAATACAAAATCTGAGAATAAGAAGGCAAAGAATGGCCAGGCTGGAAAACCCCAAATAAACCAATAATTGGACAGTGGTATTGTCCAGTGGCTGAAAATTAGCCTCCAAAAGGAAGACAGGGCAGGACCAGAACATATGAATTAAAGTGGCTGAACCAGAATGACACCGGTCACACTCCGGGTCAATAGAGGGGTTAATGCAAGCTAACCTGGTTCTGGACCAGTGTGGGAAGACTAATTCTTATCGTGAGGAGAATTTTTACCGGTATATCACAAACGATAATATATCGCCCATCCCTAGCCCCATATGGACTGTTCAGTGATTAATAGAGGCGTAGACCTCCGTTAAACTGTGTAGAGTTAGGTGTAACTCGAAGGGCTCTGGTTTCTCTTTCAGGTGACACCGCGGTCTACAGAGATGGCGTGTACTGGATCTTGGGCCGCACTTCAGTGGACATCATCAAGAGCGGAGGATACAAGATCAGTGCACTAGACGTGGAGAGACATCTGCTAGCCCACCCAGATATCACAGGTACACACACATTCATGCAAATTCACATGCACATATGCACAGAGGAATAAATATCAAACGTAGCGTCAGTTCTCTCAGCTGATCCACATCTACCTATAGGAATACGACGCCTATCACCGTATACATATATAAGCTCCTTCAGTATTATCAGCAGCGATCGCGTTTCTCAGGAGCTCATTACCCTCCTCCCTCCCCAGCTCCTCCTGTCGTCGGTCAGGATTTGCCATTCTGATTCCCTTTGAATCAGAATAAATTCTCGAATTATGTTGTACTTTAAAATCTTGAATTAAATATATTTGCAATACATTCATGTTGGTTCTGTTCTGTTTACCCTAAGGGGGGTTATTGCTGGTCTCCCTGCTCTTATCCATGCTAGGCTTCATGGATGCGCAGGGAGTTCTCGCCCAGAACGGAACCATACCGCCAGTCGAAACTGTATGCTAATTGTCAATCGTATTTGACGATAGTGGTCCTGACAGAAATGCACCTTGTTTTCCTCAGATGTGGCTGTGATTGGTGCTCCAGACGCTGTGTGGGGTCAGAAGGTCACCGCCGTTGTGCAGCTGAGGAACGGGAAGACCATGAGTCTGTCGATGCTGAAGGCCTGGGCCAGGTAACTCATAGCCTCATTGAGACAGAGTTTTGACTATCAGCATTAGAGATGTTAACGATTAATCAACGATCAATTAATTGTCGATAATACATTTAATCGATAAAACGTATCGATCGTCGTTTAAGCAGGTTCATGCGTGTGCTGCTCAACCGCGAAACTTGTAAAGCGAGCGTGCCGGACTTATATTTGGGACCATTTTACACCTTCATCATGACCATGTCCACCAAAGCGTTTTTTCACGCAGGTGGCGTATTTTTTTCAATTGTTTTCAATGGGAGCGCCACGTTTTTTAAAACGCCATGATCGTAACGAGGCGCTGAGCGTTTTTTTCACGCTGAAGCACTGAGCGCTCGGCATTTTTTACCGGTCGCCGAGAGTTGAAGAATGTTCAACTTTGGGTAAAACGCAGCGCTCATCACTGTCACTTTTTACCCAACCGTCCAATCACAGTGAAGGAGGGGCGGGACTAATACCACACCGACCAACCGCCACATTCTGCTTGTACAACGTCACCAGACGACAACAACAAGCATAATAGTGGAACAAAATAATTTAAAACAAGAGCCAGAGAAAATACGTTACATTGTATCGACATTTTAATATAGAATCTACACAGAAACAAAATTAAAGTAAAATGTCTCAACTGAAATAATGCTGCGCTGCCAAAACGCTCTCAAGCGCGTCCTAAGTTTGCGTGTGCATTCGCAGCCTTTTGTTTTGTGCAAATGTAAGTTGTAATATTGTGTTTATTTTGTGTAGCCCTATCTATATCTGATTTATCTCATATAGGATGCGTTTGGTTAAGAATTAATGCTGTAGTAAAGTGTGCAGTGGGAATTTGTGAAATTGGTGAATTGGTCTCTAGTCAGACTTTTATGAGATGTGCGGCAGCAAAAAATAAATAAAATAGTGCTGGGCAACGATAAATCGTGATTAATCGCATCCAAAATAATATGTGTGAATTGTGTATAATTATTTTGTACATATTAATACACACACAAGCATGTATATATTTAAGATAAATTTGTTATTTATATATAAAATATTTATATTTATATATAGTATATAAATTCTGTATACAGACAAATATTTCTTAAATATATACATGCATATGTGTGTATTTTTATGTTCTAAATAATTATACACAGTACACACATATATTATGTAAACACAAACTTTTATTTTGGATGCGATTAATCGCGATTAATGTTAATGCACTAAAAATAATGTTTTGCTGAAACGTGTGATTATAATTCAGAGTATCGAGAAACAACCATTATAAATGTATCCTTTGATATATTGCTGACAAATGATATGTATTTGCATCTTAATATATAGTTGCTGTAAACACGTTATAATACTTGCCCCGATACTTCGCCTGTTTGGTACAAAATTTTGAATTAGGGGGAGACGCATAACACTTAGTGTACGTTTACACAACAACAGTGTTCTAAAAATGGAATAGATGACAACCTTGTCTGCTACAACGACTAGAAGCGCTGTATTCTGCTGCCAGGCCAGTAGATGGCGACGTCACTTTGTAAAGAAAAACTAAGCGGCTATAGACTGAACACGTAATACGCATGCGCGTGACGTAACTTTTTTCACAAATTTGCATTTTTTAAGTTTACTCGGAGACGATAACTGTATCGTTTTCAAAAATGTGCACTTTGAAACAAGTCAACAAAGTTAGCATTTTCAGGCCCCGAAATGGCGTTGTCATGTAAATGAAACAATTTTTTCAGTTTTTAGTTGAAAACGGTGTCATGTAAACAGCACCTTAGCTTAGCTCATGAATATTAATGACGTAACTATCCCAGTAGTCCTAACTGATTGGCTAATAGGCTACATGTAATAAATAGATGGTAGCCATAGTAGGATTACCATCTATTTGCTGGTGCATTTGTTGCTCTGTCAACGCTACTTTCTATGGAAGCTTGTTTCCGCCACAGAATAAAACATTTTAAAAGATAATTGCGACTTTTCATCTCACAATTCTTCTGAACGGGGGCGGGGAGCAGCAGCTCATTTGCATTTAAAGGGACACACACAAAAACAGTGCGTTTTTGCTCAAACCCAAAAAGGGACAAATTTGACAAGCTATAATAAATGATCTGGTGGGTATTTTGATCTGAAATTTCACAGACACATTCTGGGGACACCATAGATGTATTACATCTTGTGAAAAGGGGCATAGTATGTCACCTTTAAAGGTGGAGTGTCAAATAGATTTTGCACAATTCAAGTAATATGCATTAGACATGATTGGTGCTCTGTGGTTGTGCCGTCTCAAGCTGAGACTAGTTTACACTGTACATCTACTGAATCTCTTACAGCTCCCCTAGAGGTCAGAATGTGAATGACAAGACAAGAATTTCCTAGTGTCAATCAGGCACACTTGAAGAAAAAAATAAAAAATAGGCAGGTGATGAAATGTTGCTGAAATGCACTGGCAGCCTCGTTGCGAGGAGTTTATTGTGGAGCACAGCGATGTGTTTGAAAGTGTTGCGTCAGTGTGTGTGTGTGTGACGTGTTGAGTCAGACGTCGAGTTGGACTCCCTCAGGACATGTGTTAGACTCGAGAGGATTTTTAAAAGCCTCTGTATAAATAACAATACACACACATAGGCACACACTCATGGGTGAGATGCATGCTGCAAGAACAGATGTGTGTTTGGTGGGAGAACGGGTAGAGAAAGAGAAGCGGTGATGTTGAGAAGAGGGAAACAGCGTCTGTCTTAGCAATGCCTGTTTATTTAATTCCTCATTCTCTCTCTCTCTCTCTCTCTCTCTCTCTCTAACCCTCTGGTGCTCTTCATGTGTTGCTCATAAATTACCAATTTATTTTTTTTGTCAATGAATAGTGTACTATATTTTAGTTTGATAATGTTTTTTATTTAATATTTTGTGTTTGTAGGGGATATTTTTATACTAAGTTATGTATTTATAATCCATTTAATCACTTTTTGAGCATAGACCTGAAAATAGTTGTAAATCTTGAATGCTTTAGAGCAACAGACTGAAGTTTGATCTCTTTTTTGAGATATCAACCTCAAATTTGGAACACAACTTGTTTATTTTTATGAAAGATATTTTTTCTAAATCATATTTTCATAAATATAAACAAGTTGTGTTCCAAATTTGAGGTTGATATCTCAAAAAATGAGCTTTGAGTAAGATTGTGTTCGGCTGCAGTACCAAACGCTTCCACTAGAGGAAACTCGTCTCCCATTCATTTCCAATGCGCTCATGTTTGACCGCGAGGAGCACAAGTGTGGCTATTTTTTACAGGACCATTTAACCTGTTCGAATCATGTCCATGATTTTATTTTTTATTTTTTGTGTTCACATAGCAAGTGCCAAAACCTTTACCAAGTCTTGTACCATTCCGATGAAAAAAAAAAAAAAAAAAAACGTATAATTTTTCGGTAAAAAAATGACAGAGGAGCACCATAGGGATTTTATTCTTGTTGCAGAAATGTAGCATTTTAGCCTGTCAGAAGACACATGTCCCTTTACAGGAAGTATCTCAGGGCTTCTTCTGTCTCTATGTGTGTGTGTGATCTCCATATGGTGTGTGTGTGGGAGTTGCTGGTGTGTTTTTTGACCTGTCTTCGCCCCTCCAGCAAAGCCCAGCAAAGAGCAACATGCGCAGGGAAAGAGAGATGCTCACTCCTCCAGCTGTCATCTTGTGTAATCGTCACTCTATATGTGTCATAAGGCGTAGAGAGACAGGACATGATGAGCCGACACAAACACACACGCACAGAGAATGAGGTTACAGTGAAGAACTGAATATTCGGGAGAGAGAGAGGAAACATTAACTGAGAGACACCTTGCTGGAAGGGGCTTGTATTGAAGAAAGCTGAATATTTTCGCACACTCACAAACACGTCAGATGATAAAGATGGCTTCGGGCCTGTTGACAACCGCGAGAATGCAAAACATTTAATTAGCTCTGTGCTCCACTCTGCCTTTTAGTATTTGTCTTTATTTCACGCTGATTTCATTGTTTGTGGAATTAATCGAATTCCATGTGTCTCGCAGCGTTTAACACAAGAGAAGTTCCAGCAAAGACGACGACGGCTGCGTTAAAGATATGCGGGAGTGTGTTTTCTGTGGTTATGTGTGTATTTCACTTGTGACGTTTCACATCTGCACAGTCATTAGAGTCTTTGCCTGAAGAGATTTTCACCACATGTTCCATATAAAACAACCAGGATTAAATTATGACACGTCTTTATTTCCTTCCACTGCCAGAGTTGAATTTTCTAAAGCTAAAAATCTTCTTTTAATGTTTTTGTTTTCCTGAACATACGTTTTTTTCTTCGTTGGAGAAAAGTCTGCAGTCTTGGAGCTTCTTAACCTTTAAATGCAGGAATGTTTCACAAGGCGTTATTACATGATCGGGTCTTTATCGACCCGGATCTATATCTAACACGGATGGATCTCAGTAGTATAAAACTCTCCTGATATTTTAATAACAATTACAAAAGAATAAAATAAAGCATATTTCGCTACCTTTCAGAAATTGGAAGGGTTAAATTTGAGCAGATGTTTTATCCATCATCATCAGCATCTGCTCATATTCTCATATCTATCGCTTTCAACGTCTTTAAAATCAATATTTGATCTCTGAGCTTCTTCTGGTGCTGCTATCAGTGGATAGCGTACAGAACTTGCTCTGCAGTAAATCACTGTTTTGCTGGTGATATTCTTGTGTTTTATGCATGCTGTAATTATGAAGTCATCAATGTGTATCAGACAGCGCCACCTTGAGGAATAAAGGTGAACTGCACTTATTGAGTCATCAGAGATTCAGTTGTTGAGCAGGAAAAACTATACTTGTACTATTACAAACATTGGGTCACTAGTGACCCGATACAGTATTTACAAAAAGTTAATTGGAAAACAAGCTTTTTTGTTGTTGTTGGTGTTATGTTGAGGAATTTAGGGTGTTATGTAGGGTTTTCCAGAATACAGAATATACAATACTTTGGATACTTGTTATAATTTAAAAATTTAGATTCCTCTTATTGATTCTTTTGTGAGCGTTTCAATATGACTTTAAACCATTCAAGTGTGTGAGACTCCTGCGCTTTCAGAGCTACACACACACACACACACACACACACACACACACACACACACACGCACACACACGTGTAACAGTGTATTGGATCCGCACAGCTCTTAAAGTGACAGCAGCCTAATATTCCTGCTCTATAATAACACTAATATTCCTGTCGTCTCTATAATAACACTAATATTCCTGTCATCTCTATAATAACACTAATATTCCTGCTCTATAATAACACTAATATTCCTGCTCTATAATAACACTAATACTCCTGCCGTCTCTATAATAACTCTAATATTCCTGCTATAATAACACTAATATTCCGTCTCTATAATAACACTAATATTCCTCTCTATAATAACACTAATATTCCTCTCTATAATAACACTAATATTCCAGCTCTATAATAACACTGATATTCCCGCTCTATAATAACACTAATATTCCGTCTCTATAATAACACTAATATTCCTGCCGTCTCTATAATAACACTAATATTCCTGCTCTATAATAACACTAATATTCCTGCCGTCTCTATAATAACACTAATATTCCAGCTCTATAATAACACTAATATTCCTGCTCTATAATAACACTAATATTCCCGCTCTATAATAACACTAATATTCCGTCTCTATAATAACACTAATATTCCTGCCGTCTCTATAATAACACTAATATTCCTGCTCTATAATAACACTAATATTCCTGCCGTCTCTATAATAACACTAATATTCCAGCTCTATAATAACACTAATATTCCTGCTCTATAATAACACTAATATTCCCGCTCTATAATAACACTAATATTCCCGCTCTATAATAACACTAATATTCCCGCTCTATAATAACACTAATATTCCAGCTCTATAATAACACTAATATTCCTGCCGTCTCTATAATAACACTAATATTCCTGCTATAATAACACTAATATTCCTGCCGTCTCTATAATAACACTAATATTCCCGCTCTATAATAACACTAATATTCCCGCTCTATAATAACACTAATATTCCAGCTCTATAATAACACTGATATTCCCGCTCTATAATAACACTAATATTCCCGCTCTATAATATTCCCGCTCTATAATAACACTAATATTCCCGCTCTATAATAACACTAATATTCCTGCCGTCTCTATAATACTAATATTCCCGCTCTATAATAACACTAATATTCCCGCTCTATAATAACACTAATATTCCCGCTCTATAATAACACTAATATTCCAGCTCTATAATAACACTGATATTCCCGCTCTATAATAACACTAATATTCCACCTCTATAATAACACTAATATTCCCGCTCTACAATAACACTAATATTCCTCTCTATAATAACACTAATATTCCTGCCGTCTCTATAATAACACTAATATTCCCGCTCTATAATAACACTAATATTCCAGCTCTATAATAACACTAATATTCCCGCTCTACAATAACACTAATATTCCAGCTCTATAATAACACTAATATTCCTGCCGTCTCTATAATAACACTAATATTCCCGCTCTATAATAACACTAATATTCCCGCTCTATAATAACACTAATATTCCAGCTCTATAATAACACTGATATTCCCGCTCTATAATAACACTAATATTCCCGCTCTATAATATTCCCGCTCTATAATAACACTAATATTCCCGCTCTATAATAACACTAATATTCCTGCCGTCTCTATAATACTAATATTCACGCTCTATAATAACACTAATATTCCCGCTCTATAATAACACTGATATTCCAGCTCTATAATAACACTAATATTCCTGCCGTCTCTATAATAACACTAATATTCCCGCTCTATAATAACACTAATATTCCTGCCGTCTCTATAATAACACTAATATTCCCGCTCTACAATAACACTAATATTCCTCTCTATAATAACACTAATATTCCTCTCTATAATAACACTAATATTCCTCTCTATAATAACACTAATATTCCTCTCTATAATAACACTAATATTCCAGCTCTATAATAACACTAATATTCCTCTCTATAATAACACTAATATTCCCGCTCCTTCAATAACACTAATATTCCTCTCTATAATAACACTAATATTCCTGCCGTCTCTATAATAACACTAATATTTCCGCTCTATAATAACACTAATATTCCCGCTCTATAATAACACTAATATTCCTGCCGTCTCTATAATAACACTAATATTCCCGCTCTACAATAACACTAATATTCCTCTCTATAATAACACTAATATTCCCACTCTATAATAACACTAATATTCCCGCTCTACAATAACACTAATATTCCTCTCTATAATAACACTAATATTCCTGCCGTCTCTATAATAACACTAATATTTCCGCTCTATAATAACACTAATATTCCCGCTCTATAATAACACTAATATTCCTGCCGTCTCTATAATAACACTAATATTCCTGCTCTATAATAACACTGATATTCCCGCTCTATAATAACACTAATATTCCTGCCGTCTCTATAATAACACTAATATTCCTGCCGTCTCTATAATAACACTAATATTCCTGCTCTATAATAACACTAATATTCCTGCCGTCTCTATAATAACACTAATATTCCTGCTCTATAATAACACTAATACTCCTGCCGTCTCTATAATAACACTAATATTTCCGCTCTATAATAACACTAATATTCCCGCTCTATAATAACACTAATATTCCTGCCGTCTCTATAATAACACTAATATTCCTGCTCTATAATAACACTGATATTCCCGCTCTATAATAACACTAATATTCCTGCCGTCTCTATAATAACACTAATATTCCTGCCGTCTCTATAATAACACTAATATTCCTGCTCTATAATAACACTAATATTCCTGTCGTCTCTATAGTCTCTATAATAACACTAATATTCCTGCCGTCTCTATAATAACACTAATATTCCCGCTCTATAATAACACTAATATTCCCGCTCTATAATAACACTGATATTCCCGCTCTATACGATATTCCCGTTCTATAATAACACTGATATTCCCGCTCTATAATAACACTGATATTCCTCTCTATAATAACACTGATATTCCTCTCTATAATAACACTGATATTCCCGCTCTATAATAACACTGATTTTCCCGCTCTAAATAACACTGATATTCCCGCTCTATAATAACACTAATATTCCCGCTCTATAATAACACTAATATTCCCGCTGTCTCTATATTAACACTAATATTCCTGCTCTATAATAACACTAATATTCCTGCTCTATAATAACACTAATATTCCTGCTGCCGTCTCTATAATAACACTAATATTCCTGCTCTATAATAACACTGATATTCCCGCTCTATAATAACACTAATATTCCAGCTCTATAATAACACTGATATTCCCGCTCTATAATAACACTAATATTCCTCTCTATAATAACACTAATATTCCAGCTCTATAATAACACTAATATTCCTCTCTATAATAACACTAATATTCCCGCTCTACAATAACACTAATATTCCTCTCTATAATAACACTAATATTCCTGCCGTCTCTATAATAACACTAATATTTCCGCTCTATAATAACACTAATATTCCCGCTCTATAATAACACTAATATTCCTGCCGTCTCTATAATAACACTAATATTCCCGCTCTACAATAACACTAATATTCCCGCTCTATAATAACACTAATATTCCCGCTCTACAATAACACTAATATTCCTCTCTATAATAACACTAATATTCCTGCCGTCTCTATAATAACACTAATATTTCCGCTCTATAATAACACTAATATTCCCGCTCTATAATAACACTAATATTCCTGCCGTCTCTATAATAACACTAATATTCCTGCTCTATAATAACACTGATATTCCCGCTCTATAATAACACTAATATTCCTGCCGTCTCTATAATAACACTAATATTCCTGTCATCTCTATAATAACACTAATATTCCTGCCGTCTCTATAATAACACTAATATTCCTGCTCTATAATAACACTGATATTCCTGCTCTATAATAACACTAATATTCCCGCTCTATAATAACACTAATATTCCTGCCGTCTCTATAATAACACTAATATTTCCGCTCTATAATAACACTAATATTCCCGCTCTATAATAACACTAATATTCCTGCCGTCTCTATAATAACACTAATATTCCCGCTCTACAATAACACTAATATTCCTCTCTATAATAACACTAATATTCCCGCTCTATAATAACACTAATATTCCCGCTCTACAATAACACTAATATTCCTCTCTATAATAACACTAATATTCCTGCCGTCTCTATAATAACACTAATATTCCTGCTCTATAATAACACTGATATTCCCGCTCTATAATAACACTAATATTCCTGCCGTCTCTATAATAACACTAATATTCCTGCTCTATAATAACACTGATATTCCTGCTCTATAATAACACTAATATTCCCGCTCTATAATAACACTAATATTCCTGCCGTCTCTATAATAACACTAATATTCCAGCTCTATAATAACACTAATATTCCCGCTCTACAATAACACTAATATTCCTCTCTATAATAACACTAATATTCCTGCCGTCTCTATAATAACACTAATATTCCTGCTCTATAATAACACTGATATTCCCGCTCTATAATAACACTAATATTCCTGCCGTCTCTATAATAACACTAATATTCCTGCCGTCTCTATAATAACACTAATATTTCTGCTCTATAATAACACTAATATTCCTGCCGTCTCTATAATAACACTAATATTCCTGCTCTATAATAACACTAATACTCCTGCCGTCTCTATAATAACACTAATATTTCCGCTCTATAATAACACTAATATTCCCGCTCTATAATAACACTAATATTCCTGCCGTCTCTATAATAACACTAATATTCCTGCTCTATAATAACACTGATATTCCCGCTCTATAATAACACTAATATTCCTGCCGTCTCTATAATAACACTAATATTCCTGCCGTCTCTATAATAACACTAATATTCCTGCTCTATAATAACACTAATATTCCTGTCGTCTCTATAGTCTCTATAATAACACTAATATTCCTGCCGTCTCTATAATAACACTAATATTCCCGCTCTATAATAACACTAATATTCCCGCTCTATAATAACACTGATATTCCCGCTCTATACGATATTCCCGTTCTATAATAACACTGATATTCCCGCTCTATAATAACACTGATATTCCTCTCTATAATAACACTGATATTCCTCTCTATAATAACACTGATATTCCCGCTCTATAATAACACTGATTTTCCCGCTCTAAATAACACTGATATTCCCGCTCTATAATAACACTAATATTCCCGCTCTATAATAACACTAATATTCCCGCTGTCTCTATATTAACACTAATATTCCTGCTCTATAATAACACTAATATTCCTGCTCTATAATAACACTAATATTCCTGCTGCCGTCTCTATAATAACACTAATATTCCTGCTCTATAATAACACTGATATTCCCGCTCTATAATAACACTAATATTCCAGCTCTATAATAACACTGATATTCCCGCTCTATAATAACACTAATATTCCTCTCTATAATAACACTAATATTCCAGCTCTATAATAACACTAATATTCCTCTCTATAATAACACTAATATTCCCGCTCTACAATAACACTAATATTCCTCTCTATAATAACACTAATATTCCTGCCGTCTCTATAATAACACTAATATTTCCGCTCTATAATAACACTAATATTCCCGCTCTATAATAACACTAATATTCCTGCCGTCTCTATAATAACACTAATATTCCCGCTCTACAATAACACTAATATTCCCGCTCTATAATAACACTAATATTCCCGCTCTACAATAACACTAATATTCCTCTCTATAATAACACTAATATTCCTGCCGTCTCTATAATAACACTAATATTTCCGCTCTATAATAACACTAATATTCCCGCTCTATAATAACACTAATATTCCTGCCGTCTCTATAATAACACTAATATTCCTGCTCTATAATAACACTGATATTCCCGCTC
Organism: Abramis brama; assembly: GCF_963993115.1. NCBI lineage: Eukaryota > Metazoa > Chordata > Actinopteri > Cypriniformes > Leuciscidae > Abramis > Abramis brama. The sequence goes on along the minus strand of NC_139965.1, from coordinate 60,472,687 downwards.
TATAATAACACTAATATTCCTGCCGTCTCTATAATAACACTAATATTCCTGCTCTATAATAACACTAATATTCCTGTCATCTCTATAATAACACTAATATTCCTGCCGTCTCTATAATAACACTAATATTCCTGCTCTATAATAACACTGATATTCCTGCTCTATAATAACACTAATATTCCCGCTCTATAATAACACTAATATTCCTGCCGTCTCTATAATAACACTAATATTTCCGCTCTATAATAACACTAATATTCCCGCTCTATAATAACACTAATATTCCTGCCGTCTCTATAATAACACTAATATTCCCGCTCTACAATAACACTAATATTCCTCTCTATAATAACACTAATATTCCCGCTCTATAATAACACTAATATTCCCGCTCTACAATAACACTAATATTCCTCTCTATAATAACACTAATATTCCTGCCGTCTCTATAATAACACTAATATTCCTGCTCTATAATAACACTGATATTCCCGCTCTATAATAACACTAATATTCCTGCCGTCTCTATAATAACACTAATATTCCTGCTCTATAATAACACTGATATTCCTGCTCTATAATAACACTAATATTCCCGCTCTATAATAACACTAATATTCCTGCTCTATAATAACACTAATATTCCTGCCGTCTCTATAATAACACTAATATTCCAGCTCTATAATAACACTAATATTTAGGGATGTCCAGATCCGATCACGTGATCGGAAATCGGGCCCGATCACGTGGTTTCAGACTCGATCGGAATCGGACGTTACCTCCCGATCAGGACTCGGATATGTAGGCTATATATATTCTCATTATTTTTTAACACATCTATAGTTATGCGGTGGCACAGAGTTAGACCCTTTTGACTCCACACAGAAACAGCAACGCGTGCGGCATGACATCACTTTGTTGCAAAGACGTATGATGTGTAAAACCAAGTGAAAAACAAGTGAAAGCGCGGGCGCACCGCTGTCTCCTTCTTTCCACAAGCGCTTGCTCTCCCGTGGCGTCTGTCGTTGCTATGCAACCATGAACTGCGCTCTCCATGATGACAAGGAAGTATCAGCAAAAGATTAATAGATTTCTAGCCCTTGCATTAGCTTTACTACTAGATATATTTATGGAGATGAAAAATAATAAGGCGCCCTGTACAGCTATGATCAGCTGTTCGGCCGAGCATTCAATGTTGTTACGCTGTAAGCTGATCAGTTGGTTCGTTGCTGCCGCGCTCTATCACTCGCACACCATAAAGAGCAACATGTTTTTAAAGTTTCAGTTTCTTGATTAAAATGGCATAATTTGGAAGCGGATAATTTCTTCACAAACAGCTCATTATGACTCAAAATGATAGAATGCTGCACCTACTACACTCGATAGTGTGAATAAGATCAGCGCAACGCAGACCACTGCATTGACAGCGTGAAACATATGATCTGTCTACAGCCTGAAGACAGAGAAAGCCGGTCCAGCACTGATTGAGGAATTAAATTCGAATTAAATTCGAAAATAAAAGACAGTTTGACATATTTTTTCTCGCATCTGTGATTTTTTTTTTTATCATTTGCTCTGAGATGAAGCAAATATATTTGTGCGGGAATTTCTCGCACTATAAAAGCTAACCTTGCAGGAAGGTTTAAATTATGCGCAATCCCCACATTCCCGCACCGAAAATTCAAGCCCTGCAAAGGTGAAGAATTTATGTTATTTATTACATAAATGATTGTTCAAGCTACCTCACAGAAGTGCTCTGTTTGTAAGAGTTGTTGAATGTTAAAATAAGGTGAATTAAATAAAAAAATAAGGAACATCCTGGATCTGTTTTTTTGCTGTTCTTTATTCTTTTTTATCGAAGTATCGGATCGGGACTCGGTATCGGTAGATACTCAAAATCAAATGACTCGGACTCGGACTCGAGGGCAAAAAAACCTGATCGGGACATCCCTACTAATATTCCTGTCGTCTCTATAATAACACTAATATTCCTGCCGTCTCTATAATAACACTAATATTCCTGCTCTATAATAACACTGATATTCCTGCTCTATAATAACACTAATATTCCCGCTCTATAATAACACTAATATTCCTGCCGTCTCTATAATAACACTAATATTCCTGCTCTATAATAACACTAATATTCCTGCCGTCTCTATAATAACACTAATATTCCCGCTCTATAATAACACTAATATTCCCGCTCTATAATAACACTAATATTCCCGCTCTATAATAACACTGATATTCCCGCTCTATACGATATTCCCGCTCTATAATAACACTGATATTCCCGCTCTATAATAACACTGATATTCCCGCTCTATAATAACACTAATATTCCCGCTGTCTCTATAATAACACTGATATTCCTCTCTATAATAACACTGATATTCCCGCTCTATAATAACACTAATATTCCCGCTGTCTCTATAATAACACTGATATTCCTCTCTATAATAACACTAATATTCCCGCTCTATAATAACACTAATATTCCTGCCGTCTCTATAATAACACTAATATTCCTGCTCTATAAGAACACTAATATTCCTGTCATCTCTATAATAACACTAATATTCCCACTCTATAATAACACTAATATTCCTGCCGTCTCTATAATAACACTAATATTCCCGCTCTATAATAACACTAATATTCCCGCTCTATAATAACACTGATATTCCCGCTCTATACGATATTCCCGCTCTATAATAACACTGATATTCCCGCTCTATAATAACACTGATATTCCCGCTCTATAATAACACTAATATTCCTGCCGTCTCTATAATAACACTGATATTCCTCTCTATAATAACACTGATATTCCCGCTCTATAATAACACTGATATTCCCGCTCTATACGATATTCCCGCTCTATAATAACACTGATATTCCCGCTCTATAATAACACTGATATTCCCGCTCTATAATAACACTAATATTCCCGCTGTCTCTATAATAACACTGATATTCCTCTCTATAATAACACTGATATTCCCGCTCTATAATAACACTAATATTCCCGCTCTATAATAACACTAATATTCCCGCTCTATAATAACACTGATATTCCCGCTCTATACGATATTCCCGCTCTATAATAACACTGATATTCCCGCTCTATAATAACACTGATATTCCCGCTCTATAATAACACT
>NC_139965.1:60447020-60467020 GCF_963993115.1 Abramis brama | reverse complement strand
TGTGAAAAAATATTACAGAAATAATATAATAGAAATAATATAATTATCTATAATTAAGTGCATGTAATGTTTTCAGGCACTCGTTATTTGTATGAAAATGCATTATAATTTATATTAAATGCAATTAGTTGAACTTAAGAGTGCTTTTGACCAACTTAAGTATATCTTTATATGCAATTTCATAATTACTTCTATTGTCTTTGAAGTATGTTTAAAGTGCACTGCCGAATGTACTGACATGCATTTATGATATACATCTAAAATATACTTTACTGTAATCTCTATTCAAACTTGTATTTCAGTTTTGTAATTGCACATTTGTAATGATGAAGTTACAATTTAGTACATTTTTACTTTTAAATGTAATTTTGAGTAACACACCACAGTTAAAATTTAAATCAAGTATAGTCAACACGTCAAAATAACTCTACTTCTTTAAAGCACAAAACATTAATGATAAAAAATGTACTTTAAATGTACTTTCTTTGTTAAGAAACAAAGTCACGAAAGTACTTTAAGTACACGTAAGTGGCCTTTTCTTTTATACTATATTATCTGCAAGTGCAGCTTTTTAAAATGTGCTTTTAAAATTTTAGGTGCAAATAGAATAAAAAATGATCGTGATTTTAACAGTAAAAGACTGTAAAAATGCTACAGTGAAAAACTGTTAAATTGGTTAACAGAAAGTTTCCGCACTATATACGGTGAATAACTGTGATAGATCTAACCGTTTTATTTTATTATTTATTTTACAGTAAAATACCGTTAAATGTGAAGTTTTTGGACGAGAAAAAGAATAAATCATTATAATTATCAAGCGTAGCTCGGCTGCCCAGAACAGAACCATTCCGCTAATCCTAACTGTATGCTAGCACTGTAAAAAATAATCCTGTTAAAAAACGGTAAACTACTGGCAGCTGTGGTTGCCAGCATCATACTGTAAAAATACGGTATTTTACTGGATTTGAAATTAACAGCTAAATACCGTTTTGTCAGCTACAGTCTGAAACTGTCATTTAACAGCATATAGCTGTTTAAACATTAACAGTAACACGCCATATTTTTACGGTGTGATGCTGGCAACCACAGCTGCCAATCCTTTACCGTTTTTTACAGAATTATTTTTTATTGACATTCCCACAATTCCCTGCATGACGCTTCACATTTGATATATTTTTGTTGAAATAACTGTTTCTTCATAGTTTTTCTTAGTTTTTTCTAATCAGTTATGTACATTAGGGTTTTATGTTACATTTAATGTTGTTAAATTAATGTTTATTGCATTTTTAAATGTCATGTGTGTTACCATGATTGTGTTTAGTGTTTGACACTGTGCAGCTTCTATATATCAGTAATAACTTTCTCAGCTTGTGGAAAATCCGCTTGTGATGAGCTTTAATTCATCATGTGACTCTAATAGCCACTGTGATTGGTGGTTGTCAGTGTATTACAATGGTAGAAAAAAGAAATTAGTACTTCAGTATGTCAGTAAATTAACATTATATCAGATAATGAAATACGTTTTTTTACTGTAAATTTTAGTTAAGTCTGTAAAACCTAAAATGTTGCTACCGTAGTTTTACGGTAAATATCTGGCAACCACAGCTGCCAGTTTTTTTACCGTAAATTTAATAATTAAATAATTTTGCATATTGTTAACATTTATAAATTTCGATCTTTGATTTTGAGCGCATTTTTGTTTACTTTAGTGCGCTGAACAGTTCAACCACTATTGAAGCAGTTTCTGCGCCTCACTGGGCAGCATCCTTCTGTTCCTGTGCCTCCTTCTCAGTGTGTGTGTGTAAATGAACTGACGGTGCTGCGGTTTCCCTGTAATAAATCACCCGGATTCCTCCGAGCGTCTCGCATCACGACGCAAAGCTTCCAGAGAGAGAGACTGACAGAGGCTCTGAACCTCCAGCACAGGCTGATGGGGATTGGAGAAGATACGGAGGTAAAATAGATGTTGAATGAACAGAGGCAGTGAAGTGGGAAGAAGAGAGAAGCTCCAGAGAGCTGATTAAGAGAGATCTGGATCGATGTGTGTCCGGCTGGAGGACGATGGATGATCCGCTGGGTCTCAGTGTCGGACAGGAGAATATAAAGGTGGCACACACACAGAAGAACACAGGAACGGTTGGATGCGGTGACAGCACTGACTGTGAAGATTGTTTTTGTGTATTTGCGTGGGGGAAAGTTGCTCCCCACGGCTCGAGAATGATAAAACGTCTGCAGCTCCAGTCAGACATATAAGAGTGCACAAACACACACACACACACACACTTACAAACACCCTAGCTTGCATGGATGTCCAGTGAAGCGTGTTGTAGTGGGCTGTCTGCAGATGGATGCTTATTGGGCCCCTGGGCTCTGTGAGGGCCACAAGAGACGAGAGAAACATTCAACTGGACTCTGTACTTGGTTATTATTGCGGTTATTTTATTACCAGCTTTCACACACAGAGCGAAGAAATAAACAGACAAGGACCACAACCAGGATTCACATAACAGGGAACGAAGAGGGAACTTTACTCTTAAAGGGTAACTCTCGCCAAAATACAACCTAGGCTTTTTTTGTTAATCTACTCGAAGCAAACTTTCGTTTAAAAGCATAATTAGAATGGAAACGCCACTTTTAAGTTTGACTGTATTTACGTTTTAGGTTAAATGCCTTGTGAATGGGAGTGAATGGGGCACGACTATGATAGCATCAAAAATCGCTATTTTTTAAAACACTAAGAAGGCTCGACACAACATGAAACTTTGCTCAATCACCAGGGGCTCTACACATGAACTCCAGCATTGAGAACATTGTTTGTGTACACAGAGTTTACTAAAAAGAAAGGTTTTGAACAACTCGCTGTCTCTGTGTCCGCCGGCATTTTGACAGTCAAAAATAGTCGATCTCTGAATGTGAATGAACTTACTCTGAATTTTAGTATTGTTCCTTATATGAGGATCCTTTTTCAAATACAAGGTCAATATTGATTTTCACTAACGAGAAAACAACAAATTATCCGTGAATTTATTTTGAACTAAGCTTTAGGAGCTTTCCATCTTTACTCTCCTCCCTGTTACGGAGATCGACTATTTTTGACTGTCAAAATGCCGGCGGACGGAAACACAGTGAGTTGTTCAAAACCTTTCTCTTTAGTAAACTCTGTGTACACAAACAATGTTCTCAATGCTGGAGTTCATGTGTAGAGCCCCTGGTGATACTGAGAGCAAAGTTTCATGTTGTGTCGAGCCTTCTTAGTGTTTTAAAAATAGCGATTTTGATGTTATCATAGAAGTGCCCCATTCACTCCCATTCACAAGGTATTTAACATAAAACGAAAATACGGTCAAACTTAAAAGTGGCGTTTCCATTCTAATTATGCTTTTACACGAAAGTTTGCCTCGGGTAGATTCACAAAAAGACCCTAGGTTGCATTTTGGCGAGAGTTACCCTTTAACTAAAGTACACTGTAAATGATTTCTGTTGTTTTCACAGCAATATACTGTTTTTCTCAACAGTTTCTTGCTGTATAACCTATGTACAGTATGTTACTGTAGATTTTGTTGCTTTCCCAGTATTATTTTGTGTTTTCAACAGTTATGTAGGCCTACTGTCACACAGTTGACAGTATGTTACTGTAGATTTTCAATGCATTCTGGGAAATTATCAGTTACTGTAAATCTAAATACAGCAGTGCAAACTGACCGCGAAAAACTCCACACACAATTCCGCAGGTAAAATTGCTCTCCTACTGACATTATTCTTACATAAAACATTTTCAGGACTGAGTGACCATTAACAGTCTTATTTCTGTCAGTGGGGGGTGCGTGAGAGCGCCTCTGAAATGTAGACCTGTCTTTTCTGTCGACCTGGAACTTCATCATCTGGTAAGTAATAAATCTTAATATTTGTATGCATGGATTCTAGCTAATAACTTTCAAGTTATTTAGAATAGCGGACCATGATTTCAATATTCAATTTAATTTATTCTCAACATTTTACTATAAGCTGTGTACAATACGATACTCTAGGCTTCAATGTAGTTTGGGACATGTTACTGTAAATTTAAATACAGTAGTACGAAATTACCGCGAAAAATAACCGCAAGCTGCCATTGTATGAATAACTCTTCAGTTCCCTGAGCAACTTTGAGAGCGCTGTGTCTGTCGGCGAAGTGTTCGCCATAAATATCTGGTTAGTGATGAATCTTTATATTTTTTTTAGGGCTGGGAAAAGATTAATCGCGATTAATCGCATCCAAAATAAAAGTTTGTGTTTACATAATATATGTGTGTGTACTGTGTATAATTATTTTGTATATATAAATACAAACACATGCATGTATATATTTAAGAAATATTTGCAGGTATAGTGGTACAGTAATGTTATTTGTACTAGAAAATGTTATGTGGTCTTACTGTATAGAGTGATACAACAATGTTATGTGGACAAGAGCACTTACTGATTGTAATAATTTTAAGTAATAATTGTAATAAAATGACCTTTACACCACCTACTATGTGGCCTTTTTTACCATTACAGTGTACATGATTCCATGGTATATTTGATTTACTGTTTGAGTATGGTGCCAATTTTATTGTTACCACCAAAATATTTTACATATTCTTGAAGATATCTTTAGGTCTGGTTTTTAGACCCAACCTTAGGTTATCCAACCTCTCTGGTCTCGGTCTCGACTCGACTCGGACTCGGACTCAACTCTCTCTGGTCTCGGTCTCGACTCGGACTCGACCCTCTCTGGTCTCGGTCTCGACTCGACTCTCTCTGGTCTCGGTCTCGACTCGGACTCGACTCTCTTTGGTCTCGGTCTCGACTCGGACTCGACCCTCTCTGGTCTCGGTCTCGACTCGGACTCGGACTCGACTCTCTCTGGTCTCGGTCTCGACTTGGACTCGACCCTCTCTGGTCTCGGTCTCGACTCGGACTCGACCCTCTCTGGTCTCGGTCTCGTCTCGACTCGACTCGACTCTCTCTGGTCTCGGTCTCGACTCGGACTCGACTCTCTTTGGTCTCGGTCTCGACTCGACTCGACTCTCTCTGGTCTCGGTCTCGACTCGGACTCGACTCTCTTTGGTCTCGGTCTCGACTCGACTCGACTCTCTCTGGTCTCGGTCTCGACTCGGACTCGACCCTCTCTGGTCTCGGTCTCGACTCGACTCGACTCTCTCTGGTCTCGGTCTCGACTCGGACTCGACTCTCTTTGGTCTCGGTCTCGACTCGACTCGACTCTCTCTGGTCTCGGTCTCGACTCGGACTCGACCCTCTCTGGTCTCGGTCTCGACTCGACTCGACTCTCTCTGGTCTCGGTCTCGACTCGGACTCGACTCTCTTTGGTCTCGGTCTCGACTCGACTCGACTCTCTCTGGTCTCGGTCTCGACTCGACTCGACTCTCTCTGGTCTCGGTCTCGACTCGACTCGACTCTCTCTGGTCTCGGTCTCGACTCGGACTCGACTCTCTTTGGTCTCGGTCTCGACTCGGACTCGACCCTCTCTGGTCTCGGTCTCGACTCGGATTCGACCCTCTCTGGTCTCGGTCTCGACTCGGACTCGACTCTCTCTGGTCTCGGTCTCGACTCGGACTCGAGTGAGCTGGTCTCGACTACAACACTGATACACAGTACACACACATATATTATGTAAACACAAACTTTTATTTTGGATGCGATTAATCGTGATTAATCTTTTCCCAGCCCTAATTTTTTTGTGTATACACTGAAAAAAGTCTTAATTTTTTACTAAGAATTACAAAGAAATAGCAAGTAACACATTGAATTAACCCTTTATGGTATGCATTATGTTCTAACCCTTAAACATTTTTTCAAATAAGTTTTTATTACATGAAATAGCTTCAATCATTAAAAAAAAGAAAAAAAAAGATTGTTTTTTTTTTGGTGTACTTGGGGAAACGTTGCTATATGGCAACACTGTACCACAGTGGAAAATGGTTCAAAAAGTAGTTTTTTTATAAAATTTTGATTTTCTTTTCTGTTTAAATACATATTTCTTTCATAAATTGATAAATTGATTGATCACAAAAAATTGACCATACGAAATATGGAGATACAAGCTAAATTAGAGAGTTTTAGCATTAGAGTGAGAAAATAATATTGATGTCAGTCCTGAAACTGTACAGTGTGTTCGTGGTGAACGAGATTCCCCAAATCCACCCTGTCCCTCACAGCACTTCATTCATAAGATAATGACCAGTTTCAAATGGTTGTCAATGCACTTCTCTTGACTAAGAGCTGCACTGCGCCGTTCAAGCTCTCATCGTGAATGAGCCAAATCTGACCAGAGTCACAGCATTTTTAATTTAATGTAAAGTACATATTTATTGATTTAATGTGTGTAGATTTGTTCCCCAAACAGTGTCCAATTATATCATATAATAGCTATAATTTGTCATATTCTCTCCATACCTGTTTCAGCTTTGTGTCCATCTAGATAAGGTGTGTGAATGCAGTTTAATCCAGTTCACAGAGATTATGTTCCTGCCAAACATTAGACGGTTATGTTGAGACTTATTGAACAACTTCTTAAACACCACAAAACAGAAAATGTGAGAATCTGGCTTTTCCGTCACAGGGAAAATTATTTCAATTAAAAGTTGCAACATAAATGTTATGATTGTTGTTTTTGGTGAACAGAAGTATCAATATTTTTCAATAATATACAACTAGTGTGAAAACACTTTTAAGATGTGCCAGAGAAACTCACTCACTGCTCTTGACTGAATTCAATTAAAAATTTCAGATCAAATATTTTAAAATACGTGTCTTTGTTGTTTCTACACTCATGGAGATTAAATGTAAAATTATTACAATATAAAAATATATTAAAACTTTAATGTTAGGTGCGATTAATCACAGAAAAATGTGCGATTAATCCGTAAAAAAAAAACAAAAAAAAACGATTGACAGCACTGATATGCACAGATGAATTGTCCACAATAAGATCTATAATATGCATTTATATAATAGATAGGAGGGATTTTCAATGCATACTGACTTTAAAGAGACTAGTGATTCACATAACTCTGTGCAAGGCCTTTAATGGAATAGTGCTTGTGCGTTTGGTTTTATTAATGATCTGACGCTCCAGCTCAACATTTTTGGAAACGGGAAGATGAACACTGAATTATCATGTCCCAGCACTCATAATTTGGTCTGCTCAACAATAGATGTGGACAAGGTCATGTGAGCATAAATAACAGGCAGACTGGCTAAAGATCTATCATCCTGGACGACTACGAGCACGGCGGAGCTCCGGCTGACAGGATCATTAATAAACCGCTGGGATCGTGATCGATCGCTTTGATGGATGATCAGACTCATAGATACTATAAAACACCTGGCCGTCATTCAAGGCGGGCTGAGGCTGCCAATCCACACGTCTCGTAACACACAAACTGTATTAACAGAGCTGGAAATACAGATAAGGTGTGATCAGCTTGTGCTGACACTACAGTAACTGTAAAACCAAGGCCTAAAATTAACACTATATGAAACTGTGTCACTCGCCAGTTGGTAACACTTTTATGAATTCTAACAATGCATGAACGTGAACAAATATGAATGACGCTCGGGACAGTTGACGGGCCAGCGCTGCATTATCAGGAAAGTTTAAAGCTGCAGTCCGTAGCTTTTTTGGGGTTAAAAATTATCCAAAATAAATTTTTGAGCAAGTACATAACCAGCCAGTGTTCAAAACTATCTGCTTGCCGTAGCTCGAATCACAACGGTGAGCTTGTTATAATGTTTTTAATTCCAGTGGTACTGGTGGATTTCCACGGGAAATTCGAGCATGTCTTTGTGTCATTACGTCACATCAAATCAAATCAAATCAAGTATATTTGTATAGCGCTTTTCACAATACAGATTGTATCAAAGCAGCTTCACAGTATTAAAATAAAATAATACAACAAAGTTTGTTTCTAGTGGAATTTATTGATTGATAGAATAAAATTAAATATCCCCAAAATATCCCCAACTGAGCAAGCCAAAGGCAACAGTGGCAAGGAACCGAAAAAACTCCATCAAGCGGCCTAATGGTGTCCTAAAACTCCATCAGGTGACCTAATGGAGAAAAAAAAAACCTTGGGAGAACCCAGGCTCAGTCGGGGGCCAGTTCTCCTCTGGCATTTATGAACTAGAGGCCGGATTGTAGTTTGAAACTGTGAGATTAACAATATTATATGAATGCCTGGCTGAAAAGATGCGTCTTTAATCTAGTTTTAAACTGGGAGAGCGAGTCCGAGCAACGAACAGTATCAGGAAGGCTATTCCAGAGTTTTGGAGCCAAATGTGAAAATGCTCTCCCTCCTTTGGTTGATCTGGATATCCTAGGTATGACCAAAAGCCTTGAATTTATTGATCTTAAAGAGCGCGATGGATTATAGGGTGATAGAAGATCCGTTAAATAGACTGGAGCTAAGCCGTTTAGGGCTTTATAAGTCAGTAGCAATACCTTGTAATTAATACAGAACTTTATAGGTAGCCAATGCAGTGATGATAAAATCGGTGTTATATGATCATATTTTCTTGATCTAGTAAGAACTCTAGCGGCTGCATTTTGGACTAACTGTAGCTTGTTTATTGAGGATGCAGGACAACCGGCTAATAAAGCATTACAGTAATCTAGTCTCGAGGTCATGAATGCATGAACTAACTTTTCTGCATCAGAAACTGATAGCATATTACGTAGCTTAGCAATGTTTCTAAGGTGGAAAAAGGCTGTTTTTGTAACATACGAAATATGATTTTCAAAAGACAGGTTACAATCGAGTATAACACCCAGGTCTTTTACTGTAGAGGATAAAGTAACAGGACATCCTACGATGTCAAAGTTGTATTGGGAGAGGTTCTGTGGGCGTTTTTTTGAACCGATAAGTATTACCTCTGTCTTGTCTGGATTTAATAATAGAAAATTACGCGTCATCCAATCTTTTATATCTTTAACACACTCTGTCAATTTGGATAATTTAGCGTTTTCATCCGGCCGTGATGAAATATATATTTGAGTGTCATCAGCATAACAATGGAAACTAATTCCATGTTTCCTTATAATATTTCCAAGTGGCAGCATATATATTGAGAATAATAGAGGGCCCAACACAGATCCCTGCGGCACTCCATAGTTTACTGGAATTATGATAGATTTTTCTCCATTTAAATAGACAAAATGGTAGCGGTCTGATAAGTATGATCTAAACCAGCTTAATGCTTGTCCTTGAACACCAGTATAATTTTGTAGTCGATCTAAGAGTATTGTATGATCTATAGTATCGAACGCAGCACTTAGATCAAGTAAAACTAGTATTGAGAAACAGCCTTGGTCAGAAGCTAAAAGTAAATCATTTGTGATTTTAACGAGCGCAGTTTCACATCTGTCCACATAAATAAGAGTCTCGGCTAGTCGGCTATGAGTGTGAGGATGTTGGAGATTTATAGCCTTTTCTCACAGCACTTGATATAATTAAACTTATCAATGGCGGATCCAGAAACGTTCAAACGACAATCACCAACTGGAGATTCACCCGAACAAACGCGAAAGACTTTGGAGAAAAAAAGAGACTGTAACCGGCCCATGCGAAAACAAGGATAAATATCGGAAGGGCATTAAATGTAGTCACGCAATGCTGATGTTGTTAACATTAACAATTTGAGAACAAAGTATAATTTGCACGTTTTGACGTGATATGATAAGCGATCGTTAGATTTAATTGGCGCGATTTTAGTGTGTCAGAACAAAAGTGGATGTTACTTGTTCAGACGACATTTTCCGGTGAAAGCTCTTATGTTGGTCAGACTTCCAAAAAGTAGAATCTGTGATTGCGAATGCCAGGATCCACACCGGCGGCGATTGACAGCCGCACATTTTCCTCAAAACATTGTATTCATCCGCGCTGTGCCGTGCCGAGGCACAACCCACGTAAAGCTGATAACTCCGCGAATAACTGCAATTGCAGATTTCGAACAGAGATGGCGACAAAGAGGAAAAACTACAGACTGCAGCTTTAAGCTTTGACAATTTTAATATTCAAGTGCAAGAGGATGCGATAGGGAACTCAGTTTGTTACTAGCGTGCTATGAGGAAAGTTTAGTGTGCGCACAGAAAGCCGAGTCTCGTACAAGAGCGTGAATACTAAACTGAGTTCTCTTTCAGGTCTTCTTGCGCTTGAGTGGACAAATTCACACAAAATGGTCAAAAAATAGCGAGAATCCTAGTTAACACAGTCGGTTAAGGGAACGTAAACTGTTGAGAAAGTTAACGCATGCATAACACTATCAGTATATTAGATCGGTGCATTCGATCTTAAAGTGACAGCAGCCTAATAAAAGAAAAAGACAAAGAAAAAAATCACTCCCTGCTTGACTGAATAACTTTTGTAACTTTAATAAGGATTAATTAATAATGATTTGAAGTGTTATTTTACATTTGCTTACTATTTTAAATATATGTACCTGAAAATCTGAAAAGCACTGTTAATTTAATTTGCATCTTTGCTATATTGTATTTATTTGTGCTTTTGCTTGTAATTTGCTCTTTCTTAATCACTGCCTGTTTACTTGTCTTTATTAATAATTTAAATTTATATTAGTTAGGCTAGTAGTTTTAGCTATGGCATCGAAACTAGAATAGAAAATTGTGCATTTTCACTTATATCTAAAATGTTGTTGTCAATACTGCCTGTTTTTGCAAAAACATCTCATGGCCGGTAAAAAATAATAATGGCTGGCTTTTAGACCTACGGTTAATTGCAACTCCCACCCTAGCCATTAACTTCCCCTCAAACCAGTGGGAAATGAACGGTTAACCCAAATCTGATTGTTTCATAGGAATGTTGATCCAAGAGCGTGACCTAAACAGTCATAAATCATGGTGAGCAACACGGCATTCATCTGCATGTTGATTTAAACGTTCGAGAAGATTGTGTGTGTGTGTGTGTGCGTTTGACTGTAGGGTTATCAGACGCGCAGGAGATCTGGAGGAAGATGCTGCTGTCAGCACAAGTCTCTTATTCCCGCTCTGTAATGGGACACATTCATTATCGACCAGTTGCCCTGCTCAACAACCTGCACTGGTAATATTTATCTCCTTCATCTCTCTTACACACTTCTATCCTCCCTTACTCAGCATTTTACACCCGCTTTTCCTCTTCCGTGTGAGTGTTTGGAGACGAGTGAGTCCCTGTCAGATGTGTGCCGTTGATATCAATACCTCGACCTCTGAACCTTTCTGCTCAGATATGAATTGATTTTGTGTGGGACTCTGTGACCTGAGGATTTCACTTCACTTTGGTCTTACAGGATAAACCAAAGTCAGTTACCATGTCAAATACTGGGTCTGTTCCCAAATAACTTGTGAAAAGTTCAGTGTTTTGATCTTCCTCCATGTCTGAATCAAAACTTTGGAGTTTGAAAACTTTAGAAAATTGTTCTAAAAGGTTAGTTCACCCAAAACTGAAAATTCTGTCATCATTTACTCACCCTCGTGTTGTTTAAAGCCCAAAAGACTTTGGTTAAGATATTAAGATATTTTCATTGAAGCATGAGAGGTTTCTGTCCCTCCATTGAAAGCACAGCTCACCAAAACGTAGAAGATCCAAAAAGGTCATAAATGTGTAGTAAAATAAATCCACATGAATCGAGAATGTGAATAAATGTCTTAAGATGTGGATTAAACCTCTTGATTCATATGATTAATTTTATCCTTTTTTGGATCTTTCAAGTTTTGGTTACCTGTGCTTTCATCTCCCAGTTTCTTAATGACCAAACAGATCTTTATAAAAGTTCACATCGTTGTTGCAGATGAAATATAACACGGATAACATTAAATAAAAGGTTTTTTTTATCAGCTTAAATGTTGATTATTAGTCTCTCAAACCCCTTTTTCTTAAAGGGGCATTCCACCCATTGAACATTGTTTTTTATTTAAAGTGGGTCATATATGTAGTCGAAATGTAAAATAAATTTTGAATTTGGTGCCTTCGTGACCGAGGAAAGACAAAAAATAACTTCAGGACGCATTTGTATGAAAGACAACAACTCCCACAATGCACCACATTGCACAGCTCCGCGAGCCACTCCCACTAATCCAGAAAGCGCATATCTGCCTATAAGAGAAATCACTCTTCCGTCTACAAGGCTAGCTACCACCAGAGCATGAAATTCATTTCACACAAAATGTCTAGTTAGTTGGCGAACTCATTAGTGCATTACTCCTCGTTTGTATTTCTTTCGAAAAGGTGAATTATTGCATGGTACCTGGATGTTCAGTCAGAACATATGCGGTGCGAAACAAGGATAGTTCACAACACAAACGTCCGTGTCCTCGTCTGATTCAGAGATTTCGTCCAGGAGAAATTGTCATCGTTGAAATTCTTTGCCGCAGATGGACTCTATCTCTGTGTTCGTAGCGGTTCGTAGTTGCATAGTGAGATCACCGGCGCCACCAGTCCGCCCTAACTCGAGCCAGTCTGGGCTCCTCGTCCGTGGCAGGCAGGTCTTCTGCCTCGGCTGCTCTTCGCTATAATGCGGCTTGTAAAGGTAGCCACAAACACCTGATTCAAGCATCAGACTTCCGAAATCCTCTTCTTCTATATCATATTGAGCACTCTCCTCCGCTATTGTCATAACTTTATATCTGTCTCCACAGCGCCTGTTAGCTTAGCTTCAAACAAGATGGAGGATATTGCTTTCAGTTTCAGAGAGTAAAGTCCCACCCACTGATCTGTAATAGGTCTGTAGCGTGAGCGAGTCCCGCCCCCTGGGAAAGATGAGGAACGAGTGTCTGTAGTCTCAACAGAAATCCCCCCCTCTTACACTTCCTCCTACAATGACGCAAAATGACGATTTTTGCATCATTGTAGGAGGAAGTGTAAGAGGTAAATAACGGATTTCTCCCGTCTCAGGGGAAAATGAGAGAGTGTTGCACGACCATTCAATAGTATGACTGGGTTTCTAACAATGCAAAGCTTAATGCAAATGGGTGGAGTGTCCCTTTAACCTCTCTAACTATCCGACACACACATCCGCCATGTTTGTAGTTTTTTAACACTTTTTATTTGTAGTTCTGAAACGAATCATCCTCCAAAGCGCAATGGATTGTGGGCAATATTAGCCTTTATAGTGAGCATGGATCCACACTTCGAAAATCCACCGGAAATAGTAGACCAGGGGTTTTTGGCATACCCTTTTCAACATACTATTCTTTGGGACACGCTTATTTTAATCTCACATACTATTTAGGATGCACACTAGGACGCAGGGATGGGCTGCATCCAAAATCGCATACTTGCCTACTATACAGGAGGCGAAAAATAGTGTGTGACAAGAGTAATATGTCCGAATTCACAATACTCATAAAAAAGTAGGCAAAAACCCGGATGACCTACTACTTCCAGTGAGATTCTGAAGTGTGCATACTACAGATTTGTGAATCGCAGTGAAGCGACGCAACTGACAACATGGCGAATGTAGTATGTCCGGATTACATTCATACTATTTATAACATACTTTTTTACTTATTCAAAATAAGTACGTACAGAGGAGAGTTTACGATTTCGGACACAGCCCTTGATTAGCTTGACCAGGTGTTTTATGGGCTATTTACACGAAACCGTTTTTAACTTAAAGGACAATTCCGGTATTTAACACTTTGAGTCTATTTTGTAGTTTGTTTTAGATGAACAAGAGTGGTGGACAAAGAAATTTTGACAATGGTTCCTGTCGCGACTTTTTGACTATTTTAGAATTGCCCATGACCGCTTTAGAATGGGAGTCAATGGCCATGCACGAACATGTCCTTAAAACAACCCTTAACGTTCGTTTTCAAAACTGTGCAACTCACCGAGTGGTTAGTGGTGTTAGTTGATGATCCAAAACAAGTAGCGTAGCAAAATACAGTTTCTGTCGTGTTTTATTTGGCATTTTGTAAAATCCATTGATTTCCGTTGGAGGACTCATTGCTCGCTGATATTACTGCGCTACCAGAAACGGAAAGGGGGCTGTTTACATTTGGTTGTAGTCTTTTAGGTCTTTTCGCTCGGTTCTCTGTCTCTCAGAAGGCTAGCATGAGCAGAGCAACGGAAGTTGCGGAAGAGCGGAAGTTTATACGCGGTATATGTGAGGTATCTGAAAAAATAGTTCCACTATAGAAAAATAAACGGATTGAAATCATACATTGTGCCGATATTTGTTTTTAATCATCAACGAACACCACTAACCACTCGGTGAGTTGCACAGTATTGAAAACGAACGTTAAGGGTTGTTTTAAGGACATTTTCGTGCATGGCCATTGACTCCCATTCTAAAGCAGTCATGGGCAATTCTAAAATAGTCAAAAAGTCGCGACAGAAACCATTGTCAAAATTTCTTTGTCCACCACTCTTGTTCATCCAAAACAAACTACAAAATAGACTCAAAGTGTTAAATACCGGAATTGTCCTTTAAAATGTAAAACCTTTATGTTTATTGGCCGTTCATTTACACGAAAACGCAGTTTTGGGTGCCTGAAAATGCAAAATTTTGAAAAAGGGTTTCAAAGTGCAACTTTTTGAAAACGGTCTCCGTGTAAACAACAAAAACACGATTACGTCATGCACACGCGTAAGTGTTTCGTCGCCATCTAATGGCCTGGCAGCAGAATACAGCGTTTTTAGTCGTTTTCGTGGGTCCGTGTGAATGGGGATCGTTTTGACAATGGTGTCGACTGTACGCGGAAAACTCAAAGGAAAAACTTCTCCGTTTTAAGCGTTGTCGTGTAAACAACCCTTAGTAGTGCTGGAGCTGAACTCTGCAGGAAAGTGGCTCTCGAGGGCCAGAGTTGAGAAACCCTGGAGTGTGTGAATCAGATTGCACTGATTCTGAAATTTCAGAATCTGGAAACTGATTGATTTCATTTGGATTGATGAAAATAAGTGCACTGTAAACAACAACAGTCACTGCAGAATGTTGAGCTTTTTTTGCATCGCTAAAGGTTGCTGGTGATCATTGGAAATTTCCCACTTTCATTGAAAATTAATTACATCTTATGTCACTTTGTGTCAGTATGAATGACCATTTAGTCTCACTTAGATCAGTCAGTCTACATAATTACACACCTGACAAAAGCCACCAATTCAAGCCCATCAGGACCTCTGGCCCGAACACGCCTGGCTCAGACAGCGCTATCAAGTTAAAATAAGAAAAAAAAGAAAAAAAAGAGAAAGCGGTGGGCAGGGAAGGAAAAATCAATAAGAAGAAGCCAGCATTCTAATGCCTCGTTAATGGGCCGGAGTATTAATTATTCAGCTGAGGGCATTTTATCTACTCATTAAAGTGGCAGCTGGGAGGAGAAATATGCAGCATTGTACAACATGTCTAGGGTCATTACCAAACCTCTCCTCTCTCTTTCTCACACACACACACCAGCATGACCTTATCTACTGAACCTCTTTTACCGGGAGAGCGTGTGTGTGCGTGTGTGTGTGAGAGAGAGTGTGAGGTGAATAAAAAATAGCAATGCTATCCAGATGCAGATCAGCCTATCATTGCGCCTCTCCCATCCAATCCATCAAGCCCCGGTCCGTGTTGAGAGCTGGAGGGGGAATTGAGATTCCTCCGGCTGGCCCTCGGCTGAGGCACGTGACACGATTCCTAATGACACTGCAGCAGGACTCTAGATCTCACTTGATTTATTTCTCCATCCATTACCACGACAACAACACACACACATCATCTTCCACCATCGCTGTCATTACGACATCACAAAGTCAAACGTGCACGCTCGGGCCGTTTCTCCTGTAGGATTGGCAGTGTCAGGGAACATCTGTCAGAGGCCGTGTTTGCCACACAGTGTTAAACTCAGGCTGGCCCGTCGGCCCGTGTCTGCAGGTCCACCTCTTCTTTGTGTGGTTGGGCTGATGTTTGCTGGCTCTGAGCGATGGGGGATGTGGATGATCGGGGGAGAAGAGAAGTCAGAGGCGTCAAAGGCTTGGCAAAGTGCTCAGGTCCAGATTCTGTCAGTCAGGGAATGTGTTTATCAGGGAATGGGTATCAGTATATTTGATCAGTGCATTCACTCTTAAAGTGACAGCAGCCTAATAAAAGACAGAAAAAATCACTCGCTCCTCTTGACTGAATAACTTTAATAAGGATTATTTAATAAAGATTGGAAGACATTACATTTGGGGTGGGGGGGTGGGCTGTCGAAGAACACGACACACACACACCTCCTAGAAACCCTGTAGAATTCAACCAATCAGATGACGACTTCACAACTCCTGAAGTGTTTCCCATTTTGTCAAGTCAAGTCACCTTTATTTATATAACACTTTTTACCATACAGATTCTTTCAAAGCAGCTTTGCGTTGATTACAGGAAATTAATGCAATTTCAGGTAAATCGGGTAAATCAAGAAAAAAGTCTATGCTGTATTAATGAAACAAAACCACATAATTGTACTAGACATGTAAAATTAATGAGGGAAAAAGTAGGTTTACACAAACTGAGAGAGTCAAAAACCCTTTCACGACCCTTTAAACAATCTAAATGTGCCATTTAAGCCATTGTTTTGGCTGGACAGCAACTCTAGAAGGAAAGTCATTGTCGAGTTTAAGTCCAGCATTGATTCATATCCATTGTAAAAAATCATTAGTTATTTATTTAGGGTCCGTTTGCGCTGAGAACTGCTGTGAGTAAGACATGCTGCTGCTGAACAATATAGTGTACATGAATTAGCCATAGCAGATCTATACAGTGGAGCTGGGGAAGGAGGAGGGTTTCTGAAAGCGCGCTGCAAACTGCCATTGCAAATGCTGACCAAGTATTTGAAAGTTGAGCAGCGAGCTCATTGGCTGCTGATTCAGCGGGAACCAATCAGCTGTGCCCTATAGAGAATGATGTGATCAGCCAGCGCCATCTAGAGTTTCAAGACAGAACTTTATTTGTCTGATATGAAGTTATGTTATTTAATAATATATTGAACCAACAAATAGCTTCAATGTAGTCAAGCTAACTACTCACTACTTTTTCAAAAGTATTGCTTGACACTAGTACCTAATCGCTCGAGAGCTTCAAAGTAGCTTCCACAACATTGGTTTGTACTTAGATGCAGTTGCTTTTGTTATTTCATGGTTGGCAAGGTCCGGTTGAGCTGTGGCTGACAGTCTAACTTGTGATGACATGATCTGACTGTGTTTCTCCAATACTGTGCGATACAATTAAATTAAGAGTTTAAAGCGCACCTATTATGTTACTTTTTACAAGATGTAAAATAAGTATCTGATGCTCCCAGAGTGTGTATGTGAAGTTTTAGCTCAAAATACCCCACAGATAATTTTTTATAGCATGTTAAAATTGTCATGTTAACGCGCCTTTTTGTGCGTGTCCCTTTAAATGCAAATGAGCTGCTGCTCCCGGCACAGAGGGCGGAGCTTCAAGAGCTCATGCTCCGGTGGCAACAAAACCACTCGTTATAACTAACAGTAAACAAATATATACAGACTTTATGTCTTTTCGGGGGGTGCTGAATAAACTGGTTAACTTATATCCGTAAAACAACTCTTTCATTCCTGCCGTGACCAGTATCTGTCCAGAGACTATAAGCTGGATCACGGAGAGTTGGTACTGATCCATCCTCGAGTTACAACTTTTTAGCAAAGCCTGTGTTTTGTATTGTCCCTTTGTATTGATCCTCGTTCACAAAGCAGTCTGGAGTGAAATGATTTGCGCAGACATAAACGAATTTGGGTATATTTTGGGACGCATTACCTTCAAAAACAACTAATCCACTGTGTCCTCAGTGGCTCGGATGATGGGAGAAAAATGAAGACTCCGGGATTGCTCACGAGACATTGTCACTACAGTTGCTCGAGAAAATGGCGGATAGTGTACGACTCGCTGAGGGCGGAGTCTCTGGTAATGCAGGACTGTCAGTCAAAGGCCGTGGGCGGGGTATGACATCACACTGCTCACAGAATCAAAACGGCATGTGTAATGAGACTGCTTTGGTTTAATGGGGATTAAAATAAAAGGAGAGGGTGGATTTTTTATCATTGTAGGGTGATTGTGTTCACACACTGCCAACACACATTTATGTAAAAAACATGTAAAAGTAGATAGATGCCCTTTAAGGTTTTAATGTGTAACAAGTTGCATATGTCATGTTGAGTACATTTGATTCTCCTTCCATCTGTCCTTCCACAGAACTGTTTCTCACTCTCTCTCCCTCTCCTTGTTTGCCCTCGTCTTCCTCACCGGCTGAGGTATTTATCTTCTTTATTCTGTGAGTTTGAAGGTTGTGGGTCTGCAGTGTTGGGCTGATGAATGGGGCAGTCAGTGATGTGAAGCCACCTCAGGGGGCCAAACGAGACAGCTATTTAGTGACTGAACAAGACACATCGCTTTTCTTTTATTGTTTTCAAACTGCACAGAGGGAGATAAAACCCAGTCTGGGCAATAGGAACAGAAAAGAAGGGAATATCTTGCAGGAAATAGTCTCTGGATCCCTGACTGTGTGTACATACATACATACATACAGAGATGCTGGAAAATATTGATTTGTGGTTTGCCAAGAATTCCTTTCAGTCTCCAGCAGTGTCATCATGTACTATCTTAGAAAAAGCATAGAAGCTTGTTTCCGCCACAGAATAAAAAATTAAAAAGGTAATTGCGATTTTTTTATCACACAATTCTGTCTTTTTTCCTCACAATTGCAGTTTACATCTAGCAATTCTGGCTTTTTATCTCAGAATTGCATGATATAAAGTCACCATTTGCGAGTTATAAAGTCACAATTGTGAGATATACATTTTTTTCTCAGAATTGCATGTTTATATCTCACAATTCTGACTTTACAACACGTAATTGGGAGATATAAAGTTCGAATTGCATGATATAAAGTTGCAATTCTGAAATGCTGCAATTCTGAGGAAAAAAGTCAGTCTTTTTTCCTTAGAATTGGACCTTATAACTCGCAATTAAGAGTTTATATCTCACAACTCTGACTTTACATCTCCCAATTTGCATGTTATAAAGTCAGAATTGTGAGATATAAACTTGCGAGAAAAAAAAAGTAAGAATTGTGAGTTTATATCTCGCAATTCTGAAAAATAAAGTCAGTTCTTCTTACAATACAACACACTTTTCATGCAGCAAAGGGCTCAGTGATAGTGTATTGTGATATGATATTTTCATATCCATATCTTAGTGCTTTACCCAGCAGGGGTCAGTCATGGCGTATATTTTATGTGCCACAGGATTGTACTCAATGGATACTGTATGTGTGGAAAGGAATATCTGTGTGCCATTTGCTGCATACTACAGTACATGCTGCATAATGCATACTATTTCTAACAATAGTGTGTGAGAATATGAAACGTGTGATCAGATCACACTATGCTATGACAGATTCCCGCACAATATTTGCAGTCAGTGTGCAACCAATGCCAAGACTGTCAGATGAGTCGGAGACATGGACGGACAAATGCATATTGAATCTGAATTGCGTTTGCTGATCAAAAATGAATGTTCTGATTGGCTGATGGAACCACAGATATCATGTATGATCTCAATCCCTGAGCGGTGATAAAATATCAAAAATAATGTCAGTCAATGTTAAGATTGGGAAAATATCACCTTACAAAAACGTACGTCAGTTAGCAGTGCTGGGCAGAAACTGATTATATGTAATCTGGATTAAGTAATCAGATTTTAAAGATAAATACTTGTATTTGATTATATTGCATTTTAAAATACTCATAACTCATACAATTTCTTTTTATTGATTGCATAATCACGTTATGCACAAAATGTATTGATTCTCACATGTTAGTTTTAAATAGTGTTTTCATCCAACACTGTATATCTTATTAGTATTTGAATTATCACTCAGTGAGAGTCATTTAACAAAGCTTTATATTGTATTTATATTAAAAATACCTGCATATAATCACAGCTGTAATTAATTTCTATAATTACATCTGTAATAATTACACTTA
>NC_139965.1:60314520-60444520 GCF_963993115.1 Abramis brama | reverse complement strand
GTTTGTCTTTTAGCAGGATCCAGCAGGACTGCGTTCGGGAGCTCATTAAAATCTGTCATGCAACTCTTTTCAAACGAGCACTAAATGGAAAATACAACACGATCTCATGAAAATGCGTTTCTATAGCACGAATTGTAGCCTATTTATCGTGCAATTTATACGCAAAAAATATATTTGTACGTGCTTATGATACGCAGTGTAAACCCCTTGTGTAGGATCAGGGGTGTATTACACGCCATAAAGTGCGTATCAACAATTTTTGCGTAAAATTGCAAATACAAATCGTGCTATATATGTGCTCACTTTCATAAGAATATGGCAAGCCATGTTCAATTTTAATCATTCCCAGGATATAAACTCTTGATATCAACAATTCAGTAGGCTATTTAATTAAAATGCTAATTCTTGATATCAGGAATTATTTTTCCACATGTAAAAATTTTATTTATCCACAAATATCCACAATGACGTCATCACTCGCAGAAATTTCAACTAAAAACTTAAAATTCTTTGATATCTGTAATTGTATTTTCACTAGTTAAATGCCATAGGCTGCCATTCAAATTCAGTTGTTGATATCAAGAATAGATTTCTTAATAAATTGCAGTTTCACATATAAAAAAAAAAAACAATCCAATTTTTTATATCAATAATTAGCCTACTTTGTTACTAGTAAAAATAAATATAAATTCCTGATATCACAAATTCAATTATCACTAGTTGAAGTGTTAATTCTTGATATCTGTAAATGTATTTCTGATTTCAATAATTAGGAGAGTAATTTCAGAAATCTAAAATGCCTTTATTAATAACAAACACATCCGTGAGATCAGAAATTAACACATTAGTGACAATCAAATGATTGTAATCACAAATAAACATTTTTCCAATTCAATCGTTGATATCAAGAACAGACATTTGCACTAGTAACCACTAACTGATATCAAAACATTATGATTTTTACTAGTGAGAATTGTATTTCTGGTATTTTATATCAAGAATTCATATTCTGGGATTGATTAAAAATTAAAACGGCTTGCCATAGGAAAAGGAGAAGATATTTCTGTGTGTGTGTGTGTGTGTGTGTGTGTGTGAGCACTGAATGTGTGATGAGTCATGTTGCTTTGTAGTGAACAAACACCCAAAGCCCCACAGAAGCGAGTCTCCACGCATGCACACACACACACGCACACACACACACACACACACACACATCACTGCACTGCTGAAGAAGGGAGTCTTGTGAACAGTAATAAATCAGAGCCGATCCGTCAGATTATTGATTGACACTTCAGGGACCCGAGCGATGATTCTTATTCTGTCAGATTCAAATGAATTCTTAAAATAAATGTCGAGCTGTGTCTGTGTTTGATAAACACACAAAAACACGGACTATAAACCTCCTGATGTGTTATTAACACTGCGTCAGTAAAAGGCTGTTTGGAGTTCAGAAAACAAGACTTATTTAGCCTAAATATTATAAGCTAAATATATATAATTAATCATAATGGCAAACACAAACAAAAGTTTTGAAGTCTTTAAAATTACACATACATATTTTGTTAGTTAAACATTTATCTGCTCTTAAATAAATGTCTAACAGGGTCAATATTTTAATGTTTTTAAACAGAATAAATTTCTAAAGAAATGGTGAATGTTTATTGGTGTTTTCCACCCTGTCTAATGGAGACTTTTCGGGGGTTTTGTATAATTACATGCAACTATTTTGTCATTTGTATATATTCTAGTGCTCAAGAAAAAATGTCCTTTCAAAATGTGTAATATTCCACCCTTCAGGCTCTTATATAACACTCCTGTCTAAATGATGTGATACTGTGACATTGTGCAAAAGGTCAATGGATGATCTTGAACTTTATATATAATAGCTACTTAAATGTCACATTTAAAAGTAATTTAATTGTATTGAAATGTAATTCCTGTTGTGTAATAATATCCCTGCAGATTAAATGACGTGCGACAGCAGATCTATATAAACATGTTTGTGTTAAGAACTGCATTCCTTCAATAGTGTTTCTGCTGCCATTCACATATAACAAATGCATTTCACAAAACAAGCATCAAAGAAAGCAGAGAAAGCTGAGAAGTGGCATTGTCGATGTGGATGCATACGTTTATGGTTATGATCAGATGATATAGAGTCAGACAGAGCCACACTGACCCCTGCTGGACACCCAGCACAACTACTCCTCCTTTTGATTTTATTGCACTTCAAACAAAGTCAATGTACAGTCAGAACTGCAATAATATACACATAGAAAATCAGACAGCCAGGGGAGGCTAAACGTTATATCAATATATCAAAGGATTCACTGACAGAATCAGTTTAAATTACTTGCTTATTGTGTGAATGAAAAATAGTCTTGATATACAGTACCAGTCAAAAGTTTGGAAACACTACTATTTTTAATGTTTTTGAAAGAAGTCTCTTAGTCTCTTTAGCCTGCAGTTAAAAAAAAAAAAAAAAAAAAAAAAAAAAACAGTAATATTATGAAATATTATTACAATTTAAAATAATGGTTCTCTTTTTTAATATACTTTAAAATGTAATTTATTTTTGTGATGCAAAGCTGAATTTTCATCAGCAAGTACTCCAGTCTTTGGTGTCTTATGATCCTTCAGAAATCATTCTAATATGATGATTTGATACTCAGTTATTATCAATGATGGAAACAGTTGTGCTGTTTAATATATTTTTTTGGAATACTTTTTTCAGGATTCATTGATGAGTAAAACGTTAACAGCATTTATTCATAAAAACAGCATTTATTCAAAATAAAAACATTTCTAACAATATAAATCGTTACCATCACCTTTTATCAATTTAACGCATTCTTGTTGAATTAAAGTACTAATTTCTTTTAAAAAAAATAGTTATTGTTCCCAAACTTTTGAACGGTAGTGTATATTGTTACAAAAGATTTCTATTCTAAATAAATACAGTTCTTTTTAACTTTTTATTCATCAAATAATCCTGAAAAAAGTATCTCAGGTTATAAAAAAATATTAAGCAGCACAACTATTTCCAACATTGATCATAAATCAGCATATTAATGATTTCTGAAGGATCATAAGACACCAAAGACTGGAGTACTTGCTGATGAAAATTCAGCTTTGCATCACAAAAATAAATTACATTTTAAAGTATATTAAAAAAGAGAACCATTATTTTAAATTGTAATAATATTTCATAATATTACTGTTTTTTTTTTGTTGTTTTTTTGTTTTTAACTGCAGGCTTGATGAGCATAAGAGACTTCTTTCAAAAGCATTAAAAATAGTAGTGTTTCCAAACTTTTGACTGGTACTGTATATTTGCATTTCTTTTTCAAGAACCACAAACAAAGGTTGGGTTTTTCTGTACTTACATTTATGTATAGGCTATGGAATTTAAATAAAATTAAATTACATTTATGATTGAGGGGATATTAGTCAAACCAAATATAACGTTTTCTAAGCACAAATCTAGACAAATCTTTCCCAAATGTTCTTACATGAACGCAATGCCAACATAAATTAAACCAATGTATTGCAAAAAGAACAGTTCAGATCAATATTCTTTTTGAATTTAATAAGAAATGATTTACTGGGTAGAACCTGTGTAAGATTTTGAAAGTTATTTCCTTCAATATTTGTTTGGTAAAAACTTCCATAACAAACCTTCAGTCTATTCCAATAATCAGCAGAGTTTGGCCTGGTGACAAAGACTTTTTGAAATAGAGAACGAATAGTTTTATGAACGTTGAAGATGAAGAAAGTTTCCCAACTACAGTATCAAATACGACTACTGTTCCCTTCATGAAATCTTGGGAGTACCGTATATACCCGAATATAAGACGAGGTTTTTTGTCCTAAAAATAGGCTGAAAAATGGGGGGTCGTCTTATATTCGCGATATAGACAAAATCGCGGGGGGAAAGGGAGAAGGAACAACGGAATTAATATGAAATAGTGACTGAAACGCGACCCATTAAGACAAATGATTTCGGCTATACTTGCATGTAAAATTAGAGAAGCAACATAATATCTGTGTTTAACTGAATTAAAACGCTGCTCCCCTCTGCCATGCGAGACGCAGAGCGAGCGAGAGAGAGAGAGAGGTGCGCGCGCGAGATGCAGAGCGAGAGAGAGAGAGAGGTGCGCGCGAGAAGCAGAGCGAGAGAGAGAGAGAGAGAGAGGTGCGCGCGCGAGATGCAGAGCGAGCGAGAGAGAGAGAGAGGTGCGCGCGAGACACAGAGCGAGAGAGAGAGAGAGAGAGAGGTGCGTGCGGACACGCGCTGGAAGAGAGAGAATGAATTATCACTGCAATTTTCAAATACAATTATTTTCTGTTAAATCCAGATTTTTTTCCACAAAAATCTCCTTTTGTCCCAAAAATAAGTCTGGAAAATGGGGGGGTCGTCTTATATTCAGGGTCGTCTTATAGTCGGGTATATACGGTATTTAACGTCATTGTAGGAGCCAAAATGTGTTTATAAGGGTTATGTGTTGTTCTCATTTTTGACCATTGAGTGGCGCTGTGATATCAGTATAGCCTTCCTTATGTTGTAGATAGGTGTGTTGACCCGGAAAGGCAAAAAGGTTTTGACCGCAATAGCGAAAGCGGTGAACGAATGTAAACTTCTCTCTAATACAAGGAAAAAGCAAAATTGGACATTATGCACGGTGGTGTTGTGGAGTCAATAAAAGTGTATGGTGATGCAACGGAAGAATGGTCTTCTCTTTTCTTATGGAGGAAGAAAACAATGTAACACCAAAACGCAAGAAAGTGAGTCAACCAAATTACTCCGGGACCAAACAACTCAGTAGCTTGAAGTATTAGATTTAGCTCCTACAATTCAATTCAAAACCTTTTTGCCTTTCCGGGTCAACACACCTAACTACAACATAAGGAAGGCTACCTATACACTGATATCACAGCGCCACTCAATGGTCAAAAATGAGAACAACACATAACCCTTATAAACACATTTTGGCTCCTACAGTCATCAATAGAGTTATATCTCTCCACACTGAATAAATAACCTTCATTTATGTGCCAAATGTCCATGTGTGTCACGTGGAAGACAGCCAGCTTCTCTATGATTCCATGATGAATGATTTGTGTTTGTTGTTTACTCAGTTTTCAAGTTTACAGGTATTTGACTATGGTATGTAGATCATGTAATCAGAGTTGTAGAACTTTAGAGCTGTAATTCGTTGAAGGAAATCATGTTTAATATCGCAGCAAATAATATAATAGGTTATATCAGCAAAAACATGAATGATAGATTCCATAATGCACAAAAAAAGCTTGATTTTTGAAGCTTGATACACTTGATTTTGATTGCTGCATCGACTCAAGAAAAAAGAAGTTCGACATTTAAAATGCACAAACACGTGTTCACTGGGTTGCTTTTTGGGGGACCAAATTATTTCAGTATCGCTGCTGTTGAATTTCTGCTCTTCTAACGACTCGATTCTCTAGAATGGAATCGGTTCTTTTTGGAAACGAGTCCCAGGCCTATAATATAAAAAAATTATGTGTTTATTAAATTACATTTTTATTTCGCAGGCGCTTTAGTGTATATTTCATATCTAAACAGCATTTTTTTATTATTATTTTTTTTACAAAACTTACTTCCAGATGATATATTATATAATAAGTAAGGGATAATGTGTAGCGAGGCGGTTGTTATAGCGAATACAACCCCGACAGGCTGATCAGCTGACGCGAAGCGGAGCGGAGCTTGAATCCTGAAGGGGTTGTATTCGCTATAACAACCGTAAATAGTTTTTAGTTTATACGTAGAGTTACGCTTCAACTAAGTTTAATGGTGCAACGCAAAAATATTTAGAAGTGCGTAAGTCGTAACTTAGTGTCCATTTATGTCAGAACTAGGCTAAGTTATAACTTACGCACAGCTGGTGCAACCGGCCCCAGGTGTGTTTTTCTTTTTCTGTTTTTAATTAACTTATGAAGCCAATGTAAACTGTATCATTATATACTTATATAATTGTTATTTTACAATTATATCATATTCTGTGCAGAAAGCTTACTTTGTTATAAATGAAAAAGCCTTACAATGTCACTGCTAAATATATATATTTTACTATCACTTTTCTCTTAATTAAAATGTACCGTCAACTACAGACGTTGCATCCATTGATTCCGCCATGTTTCTCACTGACACGCCCCCAACTCGTACAGATCGGGGCTTAAAGAAAATCCCGAGCTCCCCACTGGTATTTACGACATTGTGGTGGTGTTCAAGTGCGTTCAACTCGTAATTACGATCTATACGAGATGACTTGAACGCACCATTAGCAGCGTTCTATTCTACATTAGAATTCAACCAAGCCATGTAATAATATATTATATTACTGAAGTGTCAGTATAATAAAATGGAAAAATGACCTGTCAATAAAACTGACTGCAGTTTGTAAAGATTGTAAAACTCGAGGTTCATTCATAAATCGATAAGATCTTAATCCACGCAATTACTAGTGAATGAGAGCCATTAAAGAGCGAGTCATTGAATCATTCAGCCAAACGATTCGTTCAAAATGGCTGATTCATTCAATGAGAAAGCAAATGGATCTGTCCCACTGATCTATATAGAATGACATGATATAGATCAGTGGTCTGTCCAAGTAAAATGGAATCACTTCAAGTACATTCAGTGCTTTTAAGTGTATTTCTATACAGTTCATTTCAAATATACTTTCATATTTCTTAAACTACAGTTAGGATATATTTGAAGCTTCATTTTAATGTACTTCAAAAACATTTAAATAGCATTTCAGCTCATTAAAAATGTATTAGCATTACACTAATAGTTTATTATAAGGCTGTTTTATTCAGTATTCAGAATGGTATATTAAAAGTGCAAAAATAATTAAATATAAATGTTAAGACATACACAGACTTTGAAATCAAGAAAACTTTAATATACTATCTTGTTGTGTACATTGCAAAATAAATACATAAGAGTGCATTAAAACAAAATACATTATATCAAAGATCAGTGAAGTGCTATGGCAGAGCTATATTTATACATTTTTTGTAGAACACTTGGTTATACCTGTATTACTGAAGAGTACACTATGAATATTACATCACTAAATAAGCATCACAATGCAATTTTCTGAAAAAAATCAAATAAAAGTTACGGGAAAAACAATGTGCAGAAGTGAATAATGTATTATTAACAAACTTAGGCCTACAAACGGCTGAACCAAAGAATGTCACATCTTCATCTTCAAGTGGACGATCACTTCTTTGAGTTCGACTCATTTTCCACAACTGAGGGCTTGTGGTTCAGACACTGTAGTGTGTGAAGACTGCTTTATCACAGGATCTGTGAAAGGGAAGAAGATTTATATAAAATTAACCAATGATTAACATTTTTGTATCCATGTTTGAATATATGTATAATAATTTGCATAGAAATGCATTAGAATTCCGTTGACTTCTCAGTTTACCTTTTAAAGCTTCGACTATATCCTCATCAAGCTGGACATGAGTGTATCCTCCTCTTGTCTGTCGACTCGGCACTAAGCCCCTTTCACACCGAGATTCCGGAAAATACACGGATAATTTGTCCCGGGATCGTTTGATTTTGGTTCATTCACACTGCCAGTGATTTTCCGGGATCTTTGAGTGCGTTCACACACATCCCGTAAAGACACGTGACGTCAGGATGTCATCGCCAAAATGTAAAAATGGCTGAAAAGCTAAATTCGAATTTCTTTCTTAAATATTAGCAAAATTCGAATTATATTCGAATTCTAAAGGCAATACTTAACGTTAGTAAAAAAAGTACTGCATTGTCTCATATGTCCACAAGAGCGCGCAAGTGAGCGCAACAAGCAAATATAAACCAAATAATGTTTGTAAATACCCTAAATAACGTCAGTATTCCACCACGTGTTAGTCATATTAGCAAATGCATAGCAGACCTATCCACCTAGGAAAAAAACTAAACAGTGAGCAATTTATTTAGGCTAACAGCAACTAAAACTTACCAGTAACTTCTGAGGTAAGTATCTTCAACTCTTCGACTCTGCTTCGACTTCGACTTGAAAAGCTTGGCTCTGATTGGTCAAATTGAATGTAGCTGAACTGAAAAAGACGTGCTGACGCACTTTGTGTCAAAAATAGACTGGCACAGACAAGTAACATTAATGTAATACAAATCTTACCTAGAATCACAATATAACGAGGTTCCAAATGTCACATGCCATGCAAACTTGAAGAAGCTGGGTAAAAATAAAAACAAATTACGTTTTCTATTTTCTATTAAATAAACCAATCACAGCCGTTCAACGGCTCTTAAACCAATCAGGACTAGTCAGTGTGTTATGCGTATTGTTTGAATTTAAACAAGTACAAACTTTGGAAAATGTATCTATGATACATTTCAAATAATATGATGTTCAATTAGTAAATTATTAGCATCATGATGCCTGATGAAGGTCGTGAGACGGAACATTGCTAATAAAAATTTAATACTCATTTGCAAGTACTGATAGTGTGCGGGAGTTCCTTGTTTTTTGTAAATAATATGATGTTGAAATCCTTGTGGGAATTTTAGTAGTACAAACGTATCATGTAATGGACAACAGCCTTTTAGCCTTTTACAAGTAGCCTAGCCTACAAACAAGTAAAAGTGAACAACAATCATTTGAAGTATGCTTATTGCAATGCTTAATAATAGTTGATAAATGTTTATAATACATTATAAGTTGGTACATTGTAAATGTAAAAAATGTTTTTCGATATAGCAAAATGATAAATACATAAATATTTAAAATATATTGCAGTATAGGCTTAAGTGTTTATAAAGTACATATATTTTAAACACACTAAAAGCTTAATAATTTTAAGTACACATAAAATATATTTTTATATTTTATATTTAAATGTATTTTAAATATATATATATAATATATATTAAATATATTTTAAGTAAGTGTAACTTATAAGTAAACATATAAGTATGTTTATCATATTTCTTAAAAGTATAATTAAGCATATATTTATTACCAATGTACTTCTAGTATACTTCTTTAGAAATATATTAAAATGCAATTCAATGTATATGTTATGCACTTCTAATAAGCATGTTGGGAGCACAAATGTATTATAAACATACTACTTGAATTTCAAGTATATTTTTAATACATTTAATACCAAGTCTTTTTCACCTGGGACATTCAACACAACATAAATCATATTTCACATTCAAATACCCAGATGGGAAATCAGTAACTATAACCATATATATATATATATATATATATATATATATATATATATATATATATATATATACACCTGCAGAGGGCGCTGTTACAGGCAGTGTGAGAAACAAAAGATCTCTCTCTGTGTGTGTGTGTGTGTGTGTGTGTGTGTGTGTGTGTGTGTGTGTGTGTGTGTGTGTGTGTGTGTGTGTGTGTGTGTGTGTACACATATGATATGGCATATTGAAAAAAAAATCTGAGCTTCAGTTTCTGCTTAGATTTTGTCTCTTAGACAACAAGAACGACAATCATATTCCGAAATATATTCAGCATTGCAAAATAATTGACATTTGTGGACAGTCCATAAAGGGGAAACATTATTGATAAGAAAAGCTCTCTCTCTCTCTCTCTCTCTCTCTCTCTCTCTCTCTCTCTCTCTCTCACACACACACACACACACAGTGCTGAAGTGAAGGGTTGTTTGTGTGGATGAAGGAACAGACCGGCTCCTGTCAGCTGCTGCCCAGTGACAGAGACAGGTGCACATTCATCCCATAACACACACACACACACTCACACACACACACACACAACGGAACGGAAGTGAATCAATCAAAAACTAACTTTAGCTGACAATAACTTTATTCTAGAGCTGCTATAAAGCCAAGACAATCTCTGTTACTGTAATTTCCTATCATCACTGTAAAGCTGCTTTGAAACAATTCACAGAATTCCCTTATCGGACTTCCGAACTTTCCCAAAATCCTACAGACTTTCATTGAGGGGGTCAACACTATTGTACAATAACTCTTACAGAGTATTTAAGCTGTCTGTCACTAGCAAAGCTTAGCAACTAGCCTAGGACAGCATGCTACAACATGCAAGCAATGTTTTAAAACATGCTAGCAACTTGTTGAAACAGACTAACAACATGCTAATTAATGCTAGCAATGTGCTGAAAATTTTAGCAACATGCTAATGCATGTTAGAATTGTGTTAAAACATGCTATCAACATGCTAATTCATATTAGCAATGTGTTAAAACATGCTAGCAATGTGCTAAAGCATGCTAGGATAATGTTAGCAATGTGTTAAACATGCTAGCAAAATGCTAAGACATATTAGCAATGTTTTAAAACTTACTAGCAACATACTTAGTCATGCTAGCAAATGTGCCAAAACATGCTAATTTATGCTAGCAATGTTTTACAACATACTAGCAATGCTAATACATGTTAGAATTTTGTTAAAACATATTAGCAAACATGCTAGCAATGTGCTAAAAACATGATAACAACGTTAAAGCATGTTAAGATCATTCTAGCAATATGCCAAAACATGATCGCAACATGCTTAAACATGCTAGCAACTTGTTAAAACATACTGGCAACAAGCTATTTCACAGTAACAATGTTAAAACATACTAGCAACATGCTAATTCATGTAAACAATATGCTAAAAATGCTTGCAACATGCTAGGATTGAGATAAAACATGCTAACTTCATGCTAATTCATGCTAGAAAAATGTTAAAACATGCTAGGATCATGCTAGCAACATGCATTTTACTTTCTCTGAGTAAAATCTTTAAGCTTTCGAAGTTATTCTAAACTTTCAGACGTGGCTTTGTCAAGCCAACATCAAAGTTTGTCCTGAAACTTTACTTATCTAGTTCTTTTCATTGGAGGTGTATTCTTCTCATTGACTGGGTCATGTATTTTCTGGGGTGTGTGTTCATGCCATGAGAGTGTTGTGGGGGCTGGGCATGGGATCGCAGCCTCTTCACACACACATGTGCTGTCACTCAAGTCTGAGACACCAGGGCTGAGAGACACAGAGTCTCACTGCAAACTTGGCTTCAGTCTTCACACACTGTTGCATCTCTAGTGTTTTAGCGTTTGTCAGTGGTTTATTGGGTCAGAAACCGATGATGAGGGCCGTGGCGGTACTGAGTGCAATACTGACCGTAGTGTGTCAGGTGAGTCGAGCTTTACTTCACTTATCAACTCAATGCTGAGGACTTTCAGTGTCATCCATTTCAGTTTTCAGCTGAAATTATAGCTCAATGCTAATATAATATTAAAAGATAAGGCACAAAAAATAATCTGAGAGTTTGCAACCTTCTTTATAAGTAACGGGGGGTGATTACTTATGACAGTTAAAATAGTTTTGCTTTTTAAACTACTATGAAATATAATATTATGATATATATTATCATTTGCTATAGGTTTTTGATATTATCTTTAATAATTACAGCATGATTTGCTCAGCGCGATCAAATGTCAGAAGCTACTGTAATCAGATCATCATGGTTTGACATGGATCAGTTGTGGATTGCATTATTGTGCTTTATTTATTTTTAATCAACGCTTGATTAGCGTTAGTTGAAGTGGTTACAGTTTTGACCTTGCTTGGGTCACATCTGCTAAAATCATCTTTAGTGGTGTGTATGGTGTTTAATAATTGATTGTTAAGTTTGTCTTCAACTGTATTATCCGGTTGGTGGAAATGAATGATCTAAACATGTGACAATTCTGACTAATTGAATGATGACAGATAATGAATAATAATAAGAAAAATGCCGCTGGTTTGAAGCTCGTTTGATGTTACCGTTTCAAGGTCAGTTGCTAGTGTAATCATGAACACAACGAATGAGAATGCAAACAAAGCCGAAAATTTGCCACAATCAATGATCTGAACTGTTTAGATTTGCAATGAGACACAGATTCTGAAATGAGAGATTTGTTCTGGAGTTGCTCTCGAGGCCGGACTTTCATCATGCGATATATAAACAGCAGAAAGTCGTTCCTTCTTATTTATGAGCAATTCAAGAACAAATGTATTAAGTTACTTTGGCTCTTTGATTGAAACCGACCCATTTTCCCCAAAGCATTAGCTATTATCATAGACTTAATTTTATTTTGCTCTTCATAACATAGGATCAATTAATTTAAGGATCAACATTTCTTCAGGATAAATATAAGTAGACAGTCCATGAAGAGCACAGAGCTATAAAATGAATGTGGATAGCACATCTCAGATTATTCAGTCCTTCGTCTATATTAAAATCTCGGACTTTTCAAATCTTGCCACTTTAAAAGCCCCGATATACTTCAAGTGAAGTCGAAGAACAAGGCGGCGTCATTCCGAACAAAATCAGGCCGAAATGAAGTTAATTTGGAGATTGTTTCAGGAGTTCGAAACAGCTTGACTTTGCAGAAAAGTTCACTCCGGCTGGTAAACGCCCCTGAACTCCCATTGGTCAGTGGTGATGATGTAATAGATGGGTGTGGCTCTGAGGCTCCGCCTTCTTTGAGGTGTAAATCTTCTTCCGGTTCATTTCTTCTGTTCAGTAGTCTTGCTAAAAATGATGTCAGCACTATTTGTTAGGTTTCATTGCCTGAATAAATCAATTGGTAACGATTTAGTTTAGGCTCCAATTCTCACTATTAAACTAGATGCTTATTAGCATGCATATTACTAGGATATTAGCTGTTTATTAGTACTTATAAAGCACATATTAATGCCTTATTCTGGATGAGTTAATTGAGGCCAAAGTCTTAATTAATAGTAATATAATCTAAGGTTTGACCAATCAATCAACTACAAGTACAACTATGCAATATGCTCACAAAATCTGTTACAAATTTTTGATAATATTTGAATAAAGGGTGAAGATGTCATTTTTTATTTGTGCCATTTTTTAAGGACTACAACAAACGGCTGGTAGAGACTAC
This sequence comes from Abramis brama, assembly GCF_963993115.1. NCBI lineage: Eukaryota > Metazoa > Chordata > Actinopteri > Cypriniformes > Leuciscidae > Abramis > Abramis brama. Next base: position 60,431,542 of record NC_139965.1, on the reverse strand, counting down.
ACCACATTCCTCCCGGGTTAGTGACATCACCAACCCTAGAATTTACATAAACTCCGCCCCCTGAACACGATTTATAGATTATCAAGACAGAATATGCTAATCAATGACTAGAAGATAACTACACATCAGCTACATAAATTCATCAACTAATCATTCAGAAATGTCCTGTTGCTTCTACATGTTGTCACTTCTTCTTGAGTCGCTCCATCATTGTCTGACTCCAGTTTGAACATAAAAGGCTAAAAGTTTTTGCAATTTTCAGTGCATGTGTGTGTGAGGTAAAAGGACAAGCTGTTGCACAAGCTGTTGTAGCTCCGCCCCCTGTGCCGGGAGCAGCAGCTCATTTGCATTTAAAGGGACACACACAAACGGTGCGTTTTTGCTCACCCTCAAAAAGTGACAATTTTAACATGTTATATAAAAATATCTGTGGGGTATTTTGAGCTAAAACTTCTCTGGGGACATCAGAGACTTATTTTACATTTTGTGAAAAGGGCATTATACCACCCCTTTCAGAGAGAATATGCAATACACGAAAATGATCACCACTGGCCTTCGAAGTTTCCTCCACATCATTGCCTGATGAATTGATAGTTTTCTTCTAATTTTCTTCTAATTCTGTTCTTCTTCAGTCATCTGGCTCTTGAGACTCTGATAATGTAATTTAATTTGCTAAAAGTTTCTCAGGGAGTTAATCTCGGAGAGGCTTGTGTCTCACTGAGAGCATTGAGATTCACACATGCCTCTTCGAGGTCTTGCTAATGCGCAGCTGTTCCCAGATGCAGACTCAACCCCATTTGTCTGACATGATGATCTTGTCGGTGGAAATAGGAGGTCAATGTTCCCAGGCCACGTAATGAGCAGAAACTGTTCATAAAGCAGCTGGCGAGAGTCAGTCATCCTGGAAACTATGTGTTTCTCCCAGTCCCAGTCATTCTGATACAATCCCAGATCAGGAAACCGAGACGGGACGCCGTTCACTGACGGTGATTACAGTGATTTCCGGTTTGAATTAGACATGACACGATGACAGCATTCTGGTTTGTAAGGGTTCAATGTTCCTGGAAGACATCAGGATCAGTTACTGTAAAATAAACCAGAAACACTCACTAAAATCAAATAATTGGAAGAAAGAAAGAAAGAAAGAAAGAAAGAAAGAAAGAAAGAAAGAAAGAAAGAAAGAAACATACTGGACCTATTCAGGAATGAAATGACAGAACATGTCCACCTGTGTGACCTCTGAGCTCTCGTCCAACCGGAGACACACAGCATCACACATGCAGAGATAAACTAAATGCCATTTTACCTCATCATACTGATTTATGAATTATGAGATCAGTATATACAAGCTTGCCTTAACCCACAAATAATATCATATCCATATTCTCTGAATTAAGTGCTTTTAATACTGTACATTTGACATGTTGTGGTTCAAAGGAATCAATTATTTCAAAAATATAAAGTTAATATCAATTACATTTTTGCAATTTATTACATAATGCACTATAATATGTTATTTAGTCTTTATGTACAGTATTGGCCAAAAGTTTGTTTTTATGACCCTAAAAGCTTAAAGATTAAATTATAAAAATATGAGGAATATATTTTTAAAATATTTTAAATGTGAAGGAAAAAAAAAACAATTCAACAAATATTTTTGACAAAAAAGTCAAAGTACAGCTACAGGTTTTATTTTACTGTGCCAAAAAAAAAATAAAAAAAATCCATTATCATATTTTCTTTGGTTCTCTTTTTTTCTGTCTTTCTTTCTTTTTTCTTTTTTTTTGCATATGTTCATAATTTCTTTGTATGGCAGCCTGGCCAAAAACAATATCGGCACAATTTCATTGCATTATTTTCAAAAATAAAAGAATTGTTACACTTTAGTTTAGTCTCCAAATCTCAGTTGTTGCTTATTAGCATGAATATTACTGGAATATTACCTGTTTATTAGTACTTATAAAGCACATATTAATGAGTTATTCTTCATGATCATATCCTACATCCCTTAATCCTAAATTTAACAACTATCTTACTAACTATTAATAAGCAATTAGGCAAAAGTTATGGTTAATAGTGAGAACTGGACTCTATAATCTAAAGTGTGATGAAAAAAGCACAACTATGCAATATGATTACAAAATCTGTACCATATTTTGAATAATATTTAAATAAAGATGTCATCTTCCCTACAGGCCGGACAACACTTTCAGCCACTACTTATTATTAAGTAAATAAACTTCATGCTTAATGAAAAAATTAAGTAATGTGGAATTGTCAAGTCTCACATAATTTTTTTTTAAACTAAGCATTACTTTATTTACTTAATATAATATAATTTTTTTTTTTAAGTGAGCTGAACACTTTTTACAGACACACACACACACGCACACACACATACACTAAAACTAGTCCAGAACTCTGTATGTGTTCCACCTAATGTGTTCCACACTCGCTCCTGTTTCTTCTCCTCTTCAGAAATGTAGTGTATCTGATTGTGTTAGTCACGCCGAGGCTCGGACCAGCTGACCCTGCCATGTGTGTGTGTGTGTGTGTGTGTGTGTGTGTGTGTGGAGCATTAGGAATGTCTTACTCTGGTAAAAGTCGAGCTAAACTGGGTTAGATGTGACACAGAGAGCAACAACTGTGAACTGGAATGTTTTTCCCCCAAAGCGCTAAAAGACACAAAGGTTGCACTTTCTTGGACGTTCAGAAAACTGTCCTGAAATAAAGAGCTTGTTTTTTGTTGGAGAGTTGAATGTGAGGTTTCCAGAAAGCCTGTGATCGACACCTGTTGTCTCTGTGATTCAGACTGTAGGGTATTTTCAGATCAGAGCTTCCCCTGAGCAAATGTTTTCACATACGGCTCTGGAGACACACTGGAGGATCAGATTTCTCTCAGATTTGAAGTTACACTTTGTTTCAATGCTCCACTTTAGACATTCTGCTAACTATAAGTAACTTTTATGTCAACTAGAAGTCATTAGATGGACCATCGCAATAAATTCGATTTTTTTGAAGTCCCCCTGTGGTGAAAATCCAGCTTTTAATGTAGTTTATATGTCTATGTGGTGTTTTTAATCTGCTTTAAGACAAACCATGTGTAAATTCATAAGTCGACACCATTGCTGAGTATTTTCTCCTTAAAACTGCAGTGAACCAAAGACAGTCTCAAAAACACGCTTTGAAATCGCTGGTGTTTCTGACGTCACAAACTACCTTGTAACCAATCAGATCAACGTGTGATGTCAACCAGTGGATCTCTGAGCTGAGTGAGTGAGTGGAGGCGGGGCTCATTTGCATATTCATAGAACCGCGTATACTGAATGAGGCAAGGGTGTCGAGTTACATTCAAGACATTTTAAGGCATGAAGAATTTTTTTCAAGGAAAAAACATTTAAATATGTAATTTCTGTGATCAAAGATGAGTTTTAAGGGATTAAATGATTGACTTCAGAGGGACTTTAAAATCCTTATGAGAAACAAAAGCGGAACAATTTGAGTTCATATTAGATTTTGATTTGCAGACTTCTGTATTTTGAAAAATCTGAAACATTGAGAGATGTGAGATCACTGGGTCTTTTTCTGAGGAAGGCAAAAGTCTCCATTTAATTTAATCTCACTTTCTCTCTCTGTATGCGGACCGTCCAGGGAGTTAGTGATGCCGAGTATAAAAAGCTCATATTAAACAGCAACTTAATAAAAGAACCGAGGATGTACAGACACTCATGCATGTCCTAACTGAGGTGAAGAAGTGCATTAGCAGACACTCATAAAAGCTCTATGGGTAAATGATAAGAGAAGTAGCCGAATGTGCAGCTCTGTTAAAGACATCAGGAGACCTCCAGTAAATCCCACCCAGAACACAACACAACACACTCATTTCAGTCTCAAATATCCAATCCCACACGAGTAGTATTCTGTTAAACGGTATTATATCAGTATTAGGGCTGTCTTGTGATTATTATTTTTTTAAATCTAATTAATCACATGATTACTTAACTGAATTAATCGCACATCAATCTTGGCTCGATGTGCAATTAATTCAGAAAGATCATTTAAAATAATTATTGTGTTAGATGAGAAAAGCTTTAGAAAGAACTATTTTGATTCAATATAGAATGTATTACACATTGGGCCCTATTTTAACGATCTAAGCGCATGGTCTGAAGCGCACGGCGCAAGTTCACTCAAGGAGTCCGAATCCACTTTTGCTAGTTTAATGATGGCAAAAATGGTCGGCGCTCCCGGCGCATGGTCTAAAAGGGTCATATCTATTCTCATAATGAGTAATGGGTGTGTTTTGGGCTTTACATGCGTTAAACCAATCAGAGTCTCATCTCCCATTCCCTTTAAATACCAGTTGCGCTCGCGCCACGGCAGATTCTCTATTTACATGACGGAATTTGATAGTGGAAAGACCGAACGCGTCTCCAGAGCGCAAACGGATCTGCTCATGCACAAGGTAAAAGTGCGCAAGCAGAACATCTACGAGACAAGCCGGATTCACCATATCTTTATGTACACAATAATAATCTTTTACATTGTAATCCTTTTATTTTAAATAATTGGCATGTGTGTGTGCTGCTGTGCGTCCCTGCGTGTGTAATAAGCAGAGTGTACGCGCGTTGTGGACCCGCCTATAGGCGCACATTACTAATGCGCTCATTAAATAACCAAAAAAAAAAATTGCACCATTGACCAACTGAAACCTGGTCACAAATTTTTTTTTGGTTATTTAATGAGCAGTCTATTTCTGTTGCCTCAAAATAGCAACGGGCCAACAATGCGCCAGAACACACACCTCGTTTTCAGGCCAGCAACCCGTGGGCGCACAAATGGGCGCAAATGCATTTGCTATTTAAACAACGTGGCGCCGGACGTGAAAATGAAAAATGCGTCGGGCTGAAACTAGCAAAAAACACTTGCGTGCACTTGGCGCTGCATTGCGCAGGGTGTAAGATAGGGCCCATATACTTTTAAGGCTATAATATGGCCATAAAAATAAAATAAAAAATCCAGAAGCTGTGTAATGCAGCTCACAGGTGACATGAATATGAATGAAAAATGTAATAATACTCTATATGAAACTAAAACTGCCAGTAGGTGATGACAAGTTTGGGTCTTAATGAGCGAGTCATTGCATTATTCATTCAACTAATTCATTCAAACGGCTGATTCAGTCTGGAAGGAGGCAAGTGACCTTTTTTATGGATGATTCACTGAATCGATGATTCACTCGATTCGTTAAAAAACACAGATTCATTCAGTAACGAAGTTCATTCATGCTGTCCCGATGAAGCCTTGATTCCGGCTCCAGCTGCATTATAACACTCGTATAGTGTTTGCGTGTCTTGACACTGCGCGCTTGAATTTGCTGCTGTATTAATATGAATGTATTATAGAATTTAACAGCGGGAATGACGGCTACATTCGTATAGTGTTTGTGTGTGTCTCGACAGTTACAAAAAAAGCCACAATAAGCTCATGAAGCGAACTTGTCAATCATCCTGATGGATGACGCAGAGGAAACACTGACCAATAAGAGGACAGTTGTACTCACATGTGACTTGCGTGAACACATTTCGGTACGCTTTGAAAGGTTGCCTTGTTAAAGCAAACCGAACCAAGAAGAAACTGCAACATTGTAACAAATTAAATCCCTGTTTCAGAACAAAACAAACGATCTATAGATGTGAAAACGCCCTGAGACTTCTCATAGGTACATCGGTCTAATCTGATTCAGAAAATTAACACTGATTACCCCTCGGTTCACTGTTTGTTGGTCAAACTAGTTCTTAAGACAGTCTTGCCACTTGCAGTTGGCCTTGGAATACCAGAGTAAACACGTTAGACTGAGTGTAATGTAGTACTACACTCGCAGAAGAGAGAATCCGGGCGGCTCTAAGATTAGTGTCTCTAGCAGGGTCTGAGCATTCCTGTAATGTCCAGCATTCTGCATCAGGAAACACTTCCAGCGAAGCACGAGGACTATCTCAGCCACTGCTGCTATTTAGGATTCTTATATGGTGATGAATTATTATTGCATTCTTAAAGGGGTGGTTGAACATGATTTGACTTTTCCATGGGCGTCGGAAGAAAAAAAAAAGTGGGTGGGTCCTCCCCCAGAAAAATGTTACTGGAGTAAATACCATTTCATGTAGGCTATTCTGGTGCCTTTTAATTAAAACAAGTAAACTACACTCCACTTCACGTCGGGCGGTTCTTTGCCTCCAAGTCGTGCATTAAATGCACAGCTATCCGTGGATTATCCCGCTAATACCATGGTCATCTGCCAGCAATGACAATTTAAAGCTGTTATTGATGTTTGCAACGCAATATTTGACTGGAAAGGTACAACGGGCGGTTACTTTCGTCAGTTGCGGCTCGTTGAGAAATATAATGTAGCGATTCAGCGGAGTTTAATTTATTAGGGAATTCCCTAATAATTGGATTTGACTGACATCGCTATGAAAAGACAAATGCGCTGAATCAGAGCCGGTAAAAGTAAGTGGGTCCAATATCATTGGTCTTAAAAAGTGGGTGGGTCTTGTCCCACCCATATACAATGGTTCCGACGCCCATGGACTTTTCTAACTTTAGTTAGTGTGTAATGTTGCTGTTTGAGCATAAACAACATCTGCAAAGTTACAACGCTCAAAGTTCAAAGCAAAGGGAGATATTTGCTTTTACAGAAATCGCTTTTTAAGGACTACAACAAACGGCTGGTAGAGGCTACACCACATTTCACCAGGGTTAGTGACATCACAAACCCTAGAATTTACATAAACCCCGCCCCCGGGAACATGATTTATAGATTATCATGAATATGCTAATTAATGACTAGAAGATAACTACACATCAGCTTCATAAATTCATCAACTAACCATTCAGAAATGTCCTGTTGCTTCTACATGTTGTCACTTCTTGTCACATGAGTCTCTCCATCTTTGTCTGACTCCGGTTTGAACATAAAAGGCTAAAACTTTTTGAAATTTTCAGTGCATGTGTGTGTGAAGTAAAAGGACACAAGCTCTTTAAGCTCCGCCCACTGTGCCGGGAGCAGCAGCTCATTTGCATTTAAAGGGACACACACAGAACAGTGACTACTTTAACATGCTATATAAAAATATCTGTTGGGTATTTTAAGCTAAAACTTCACACACACACTCAAAGACATATTTTACATCTTGTGAAAAGGGCATTATACCACCCCTTTAAATGGGGTGGTTTCTAAAGGCCCGTTCACATCAAGGAAGATGAATATAGCGATAAAAATATAGTTCTAAAAATCATTCTAAATATAAAATAATAGACGAGTCTACAACACAATCATAACGATAACGGCCCAGAGAAACGATATCGTTGGAGTCACTCTAGAATCATTTTTTCCAGCTGATGAACGCTAAAAACATGAATATGAATGAAAAATTAAATTATACTCTGTATGAAACTAAAACTGCCAGTAGGGGGCGACAAGTCTCTGTCTTAATGAGTGAGTCATTGAATCATTCACTCAACAAATTCGTTCAAGCGGCTAATTCATTCAGGAACGATGCAAGTGGCCGTCTTTATGAATGACTCACTGAATCGATGACTCACTTGATTCGTTCAGTCATGAAACACGGCTGTGTGTCGCTCAGAGACGCACATCAGTTCTACTGTGGCTTTGTTTACAACGACATTGAGCAAAAACAGACAATATTGTGTCTAAAATGTAATGCAATATTAACTTCTGGTTTATTGAACTGTTGTATAAAATATTTTTTTTTTATCACATACAAAAAATAGCACTCTAGCGCTCTGGTGATATTGCTAAACTATATCATATGATATAAATATAAGACAAAACCCTGTATGGGGCTTTTTATTACCCTCATATCTTGGATTTTAGTGGCAATTTAACCGCATTCTAATAGGCTTCATCATGCAGTCAGTCGTTGCCCTGCATCATGTTCGTCACTTTACTGAGTGTCATGGAAGATGACGTACAGGTCTGGGCGGAGTCACGGTGCGATAAAAGCATTAATAATTTTAACTCATTATTTTTTCCATAACTAATCACACCAAATGAATGTGTTAAATCGACAGCCCTAGTCAATATATATATATAGACTATAGAAAATAATTATATTGTTGGAATCGCTTTCAGAACGATTTTCCTCCAGCTGATGAACGATAAAAACATTGACAGCCAATCAGAATCATTGCTGGTGTGGACGCTAATATAGTTATCGTTATAGTTATTGTTTTTGGTTGTGAACGGGCCTTTAGACTTTTTGTCCCCAAGTTTGTCTTTAATGAGTACTTTATTTTAGAATTGCAACATAATATATGGTTTTAAATCAGAAACTTTTTCTTTTATTGTCGTAAAAAACAGGCTGCTGCTAAAAGTTAAAAGCTTTTAAATAAATCATGTGAAACCAAATACCTTTGTGAAAAAGAAGTACACTTTAGAATACTTTTACAAAGAGTACTTATTAATATATTAATACTTATTACAGAAATAATCTACTTGCATGCAAACTGAATGTAATGTTTTCTGATAATTGATCATGTTAACTGTAATTAAATTAAAATCTATTATAGTTTTAATGTCTAATAAAAGCAATTAGTTGAACTTAAGTGTGCTTTTTTGACCCACCTAAGCAGGACTTAAGTTCATCTTTATCATAATTTAAATATAATTACTTATATTGTCTTTGAAATGTGGTTCAAGTGTACAGCCGGTAAACTAAAATATACTTTAATGTAATTTCTAGTGAAACTTGTACATCTTGTATTTAAATATATTTGTAATTAAATCTCAAGTACACTACAAGTCCTTGTAGTTTCATAAATCAGTCTTGGTCCACGGTGAGAATGTTTCATTGTGTCGGTGTGTGTGAGAATTCTGTCACCACGGGTGGAATTTTGTCACTAAAGCACGTTTAGCAGCTGACCTCTGACCTCTGACCTCTGACCTCTGTCAGGTGCAGTAAACCAGAACGTGTTTCAGAGCGACAGCCGACAGACCATGAGTGGAGAAAACTGAGCCTGTTTCCCCACTGAACAGCTGCATGAGTGTGTGTGTGTGTGTGTGTGTGTGTGTGTGTGTGTGTGTGTGTGTGTGTGTGTGTGTGTGTGTGTGTGTGATCAAAATGACAAAATTCAATAGCAAGTTCTTGACACATTTCTTTTACACATTTTCACATTCTGTAAGTTTAAATTGAAACATAACAATAATAATAATAATAAAAAAATAAAAAAAGAAGCTTAAAAATAAAGGGCATCACAAACAAATGTTAAATTCATTTAGCAGAGATACGGTTTTTTGGGCTTTTCAATTTTTTAAAATACTTTACAGATTCTAAATAAAATTTAAAGGCTGTTTTAAAATGAGCAAAATTGGGTTTGAGTTGCTCCATTTAGTTTGATGAATATAACATTTTCCTGTCATCGTACTTCTGCGGGGCTTATTCGGTGTGTGTGTGTGTGTGTGTGTGTGAGACGCCCTCTGGTGTTCAGATGGAGCATCATTTACTGCCGATCACAGAGCCGTGCTTCACTGACAAGCTGCACATAAAATAATCGCAGCCTTTGCCAAATCACGTGTGGTTTCATTGCGATTAATCGTGCAGCCCTATAGGCGCGTAGTGTTTCTTTACAAAGTGACATCGCCATCTACTGGCCTGACAGCAGAATACAACGTTTTTAGTTGTTTTTACGGATTCGTTTGAACAGGTATCGTTTTGACAACGCTGTCGTCTGAACGTGAAAAATGCGAAGGCAAAACTTTTCCGTTTTTAGTACATTGTTGTCGTGTGACAACCTTTGAAATCCGTTTTGAGGTCCCAAAAGTGCTGTTGTCAGGTAAATGACCGGTCAAAACGCACCAGTTTTCTGTGTTTAGTTGAATATCCTCTCTGAGCCCCTCTATAGCAGACAGCAAGCCAAATCCGTTTACCACTTACACTAAGATTATATGTGCACACAAACTCGTGAAACAAGTGTGTTACAACTAGTTTTCCATGTTTAGTATTATTTATATAGTGTTGATATGGCAACTAGTAAATACACTAAGTTTCATCATGCTGACATGTGTGAAAGTATTTAAAACGTGTGTGTTACAACATGTTTAGTTGAAAACGGTGTTGTGTTAACAGCCCCTGTAGACTGTGTATGTGTGTGTCGCTGAAGAGCCTCCAGAGTCTGATCACTGTGTGTGTTTTGTTACAGGTGAAGTCGAGTGATCTGAACCCATGGAGACTCAGGAGCGCTGGTCCACTGGTCAGGGTGAAGAGAGACTGGGTCATCCCACCCATCCGAGTCTCAGAGAACGGCAAACAGCTCCCTGAAGATCTGGTCCAGGTAAACCAGCAACCCGCATTAGTTCCTCACTGTAGACCTGAAAAACACACTTTCCGCCACAGAATAAAAAATAAAAAAGGTAATTGCAACTTTTTATCTCACAATTGCGAGTTTACAATTGAATTGCGTGATATGTAGTCACAATTGCGAGTTATAAAGTCAGAATTGCGAGATGTAAAGACAGAATTGCGTGATATAAAGTCAGAATTGCAAGATATAAAGTCAGAATTGTGTGTTATAAAGTCAGAATTGCGAGATATAAAGTCAGAATTGCGAGATATAAAGTCAGAATTGCGTGTTATAAAGTCAGAATTGTGAGATATAAAGTCAGAATTGCGTGTTATAAAGTCAGAATTGAGATATAAAGTCAGAATTGTGAGATATAAAGTCAGAATTGCGTGTTATAAAGTCAGAATTGAGAGATATAAAGTCAGAATTGTGAGATATAAAGTCAGAATTGCGAGATATAAAGTCAGAATTGTGAGATATAAAGTCAGAATTGCGTGTTATAAAGTCAGAATTGCGAGATATAAAGTCAGAATTGTGAGATATAAAGTCAGAATTGCGTGTTATAAAGTCAGAATTGTGAGATATAAAGTCAGAATTGTGAGATATAAAGTCAGAATTGCGTGATATAAAGTCAGAATTGTGAGATATAAAGTCAGAATTGTGAGATATAAAGTCAGAATTGTGAGATATAAAGTCAGAATTGCGTGATATAAAGTCAGAATTGTGAGATATAAAGTCAGAATTGTGAGATATAAAGTCAGAATTGCGTGATATAAAGTCAGAATTGCGTGTTATAAAGTCAGAATTGCGAGATATAAAGTCAGAATTGTGAGATATAAAGTCAGAATTGTGAGATATAAAGTCAGAATTGCGTGATATAAAGTCAGAATTGCGTGTTATAAAGTCAGAATTGAGATATAAAGTCAGAATTGCGAGATATAAAGTCAGAATTGTGAGATATAAAGTCAGAATTGCGTGTTATAAAGTCAGAATTGTGAGATATAAAGTCAGAATTGTGAGATATAAAGTCAGAATTGTGAGATATAAAGTCAGAATTGCGTGTTATAAAGTCAGAATTGAGATATAAAGTCAGAATTGCGAGATATAAAGTCAGAATTGTGAGATATAAAGTCAGAATTGCGAGATATAAAGTCAGAATTGTGAGATATAAAGTCAGAATTGCGTGTTATAAAGTCAGAATTGCGAGATATAAAGTCAGAATTGCGAGATATAAAGTCAGAATTGCGTGTTATAAAGTCAGAATTGCGAGATATAAAGTCAGAATTGTGAGATATAAAGTCAGAATTGCGTGTTATAAAGTCAGAATTGTGAGATATAAAGTCACAATTGTGAGATATAAAGTCAGAATTGCGTGTTATAAAGTCAGAATTGCGAGATATAAAGTCAGAATTGCGAGATATAAAGTCAGAATTGCGAGATATAAAGTCAGAATTGCGTGTTATAAAGTCAGAATTGCGAGATATAAAGTCAGAATTGCGAGATATAAAGTCAGAATTGCGTGTTATAAAGTCAGAATTGCGAGATATAAAGTCAGAATTGCAAGATTTTATTTTGAAAGTTGAGAGTTTTTATCTTGCAATTCTGACTTTATATCTATGAATTGTGAGATAAAAAGTCGCAATTATCTTTTAAAATGTTTTACTCTGTGTGGAAACAAGCTTCCATAAATTGAATGTCAATGTGTTTTTGAAAATATAACTATCCAGTGATGTAGTTTGTACTTTTATGAGAGTCATATTGTAATGGCTTAGAACAATGGGGTTTTCAAATAAAAAAAAATCTGAATTAGATTGACAGCATCAACAGACACACTACATACAACAAAACGTTGGAACACAGTATAATCTATATAACTGAATTGATATAGATGCTATTAAATGTAGTTCTTAAATGCACCATTGCTCCATTTTAAAACGTAAACTGTCCAAACAAACCGATTGGTTACACACACACGGTAGTCTAAATACCTCAATACCTAAACACCTGTAAGCCTCAACAGACAGACTGTGTACCATACGGCTTCAACATGTTCCATGTCCACTCTTGCAGATTAAATCAGACAAGGTTTTCACCGGAGAGGTGATATACAAGCTGGAGGGACCCGGGGTTGACCAGGACCCCAAAGGCCTCTTCGAAATTGATGATAAAACAGGATGGATCAAGAGCAAAATGCCCCTGGACAGGGAAAAACACAAGAGTTTTAAGGTAAACATGTTTGATTTATGTAAACATTAGGGATGCACGATATATCGGCACCATATCGGTATCGGCCGATATATGTTTATTTTTAATGTTATCATTATCGGCCTGATAAGAAAATTTGGCTGATATATAAAAGCTCATAAAGAATGGATTATTTCCTTCAGCTGAGACGCTTCAGATGTGCACTGTTCAACATGATGGTTTTTATTTGTTTGAAATATGATTGAAATCACTTCTAAAGGAAAATACAGTAAAGTGCAACACAAGTCTGTCATATCGGCTGCATAACATTATAATGAGAACATCATTATGATTGTGTGTTTGGGACATGGCTTTAATGGTGAGACATTTGTTTTTGTAATCAGGCTCTCAAAAATGATATAAAATTCGGATTTTAGATTTATCGGCCAATATATCGGTTATCGGCTTTCAGATATAAAGAATTATCGGTTATCGGTATCGGCCAAAAAAGTCGGCCACATTTGCATCTAAAAGTCACATTTTTATTGCCTGTGTGTGAACAGCTTGTAACACAACTTAAAAAACGGGACCATCCCCAACATCGGGACGTTTTTCCTGGGAAAATCCAAAGGATGTGACGTTTACGCACATTATGTTGACGATAATGACCAAAGAGCTGTTCTGTACTGTAATGTCCATGTGTCATGCAAAGAAAAGGGATTCACTCCAACTACAATCTCACACAGTCAGATCTTTATCGTCTATAGTCTCAGATATACTTTATAATCAAACTATCATAACAGTGTAATATTAATGACCTCATGATGAATCTCAGAGCTGGTTCAAACATCCACATCTCTATGATCAGATGCTTTCTAAACTGCTGATTTCTCACCGCTGTTTTATTTTATTTTATTGTGTTAATTTTGTTATTGAGAGGAAGGCAAATATTTGCATATTCATTTATTCTAAACGTCGCTCGGGATGTTCGCTACCAGTCTATCACTGCAAATTCCAATTGCTTTTTACTTCTAAGCAAAGAAGGAAAATAACTCCGCTGTGAGTATATGAGGGCTTTGAATCACGTTCAGTCTCGTACGTAACGTGAGCGTGAGAAATAACCCGAGGCTGCAGTTCACCTAACAGCCACCGGTGTCGCTAATAACAAGGGTTTCTGAATTCTACATTGAGCCCCTTTCTTTCTATTACATTTTTCATAATCCTGATACTGTTTTTTTCCAGATTTAAATGAGATTACAGATTTACAGTGTGGTCTCAGATGTACTGTATCTCACTTGATGAATCATGTGATATCTCTGAATAACTCTGTATATGTGTAATATCCTCAGCTCAAAGCCTTTGCTCTCTCACCAAGCGGAGAGCGACTGGAAAGTCCCACAACCATTGAGATCTACGTTCTCGATCAGAACGACCACAGGCCTGAATTCACCCAGAAGGAGTTCACTGGCACCATCCCCGAGTTCTCTGTTCCAGGTAACGTGTACAATAAATATTTTAACAAATATTTTATGGGGAAAAAACCCTCAATGCAATGAATAGTTCACACAAAAACTGACCTTTAACCATGTAGGATTTTTATTCTCAAATCAAGTTATTTAGCACAATGTGCTATTGTGGCTGTTCATTTCCATGTTCTTCTTTCATGAAAGAAATGATACAAATCTTGGTCACACTTCAACATACTTAAAAAAGAGTATTTATAACGGAAATAATATGCTTTGAAATAATATACTTCATTGCAGTGTTCAGACACTTAACCATGTTATTTAAAATTATATGAAAATTTATTAAGGTTTACATTCAAATTCAATGCAATTAGTTGAACTTAAGAGTGTTTTTGACTCACTTAAGTTTTACTTAAGTGCTTCTTTATTTGTAATTTCATAATTACTTATGTTGTGTCTTAAATAAGGTTTCCACAATTATTAAAACAATGACTTAAAATGTACTTTAAAGTTGACATTATTACAAAGTGCACTTTAAAAGTGTGCTTAAGTGTGTTAAGAAACAGTCAGGAAAGTCTACTCTCTTTAAGTGCTTTATTTTGCTAATACATTTGCTAGCAGGGCCATAACCATTCAGAAAAATTACATTTACATTTACGCATTTGGCAGACGCTTTAATCCAAATCGACTTACATTGCATTTCAAGGTACACATTTACATTCTTATCAGGTCTTGCTTTCCCTGGGGATTGAACCCATGACCTGGAATGTGACGATGATTATTAGAGGATGACATGAATTAGATGCATGAATGGAAGTATCATGGTATACTGTGACATGGTGCGTGTCGGTCAGAAATGACAGAATTTGTTTTTATTTTTAATAAAATAACTGTACAATGTTGTAGTTCGATAATATTTTTTATGTAATATTTTGTATGTTATGGGAATTTTATGGTACTAAATTATATTTATGCAGTATTTATAATCCATTTATTAACTTTTGAGCATAGCCCTGAAAATAACATTTCCAACTTGAACTGTCATAAATCTCGATTGCTTTGGAGCAACAGACTGAAGTTCGGTCTCTTTTTAAAGACAACTCGTGGCGAATTATTGCTGAAGTGAAAAAAAGTTTATAAAAGTGAACTTGAAAAAAAGTCATAAAATGTTACATTTATTGTTATGAAAAATGCACAAAAATACCATTTAATTTTTTTATATGTAATATATTTTCCAAAAACATGGTTAACACTAAAACTGTGAGAAAATCAAAGTTGTGTTCCAAATTTGAGGTTGATATCTCAAAAAATGAGCTTTCAGTCAGATTGTGTTCGGCTGCAGTACCAAACGCTTCCACTAGAGGAAATTCGTCTCCCATTCATTTCCAATGCGCTCTTTTTTGACCACAAACAATACAAGTGTGACTATTTTTTTCAGGACCATTTAACCATTTTTCCAATCATGTCCATTATTTTTGTTCACACAGCAAGTTCCAAAACAAAACGTAAAAACTTTTGGTCAAAAACGACACCAGAGTGTTAACCTTGTTGTATGTTTGTCTGTGATCAGGAACGTCAGTGATGCAGGTTACAGCGGTAGATCTGGATGATCCACTGACGGATAACGCCGCTCTGAGCTTCTCCATCACTGCGCAAGAGAGTATCCCTCCTCACAGCGTTAACAAGACCATGTTCGGCATTAACAACAAAACTGGAGTCATCTACATACGAGATGTGGGACTAGACAGAGATGTGGGTTATTTCTGTCTCTTATGAATGAACAGCATTAGGGGTGTAACGATACCCTCATGTCACGATTCGATACATATCACGATACTGAACTCACGATACGATATTATTGTGATACTCCAAGACATATGAGGTTAACATATGAATAAAATGCTAAATCTGGTATTACATTGGTGTGTAAATGAATAGGCTTGGACTTGGTGCTGAAACCCAAAGCACAGGACAATAGAGACACCAGAATAACAATATTCATGATTCTGAAGCTGAAAATACAGAATTATTGTAGATGAATATGCTTGCACTCTTTCACTGACTAGATATATTTAATATAATGTAGGCACTTTATACTGGTAACAAGACATTTGGCATTATCAAGACCCACAAATATTCCCCCATTGCATTATTATACATTATATTCAACATTATATATAGTAGTTTAATGTAGAACTGGCACTAAAACTCTGAAAACTTGTTTTTTTTCCTCACACTGTAATGTTCATTTTGGGTGAACTATCCACGATACATATTGTTGCATGTTTGTATTGCGATATATTGTGACATGATATATTGTTCCACCCCTAAACAGCTCAGAATCATTTCAAAAGTCTAAAGGAAAGCAGCGTGAACATGAACCCTGTTGTGTTGTCAGGTGGTGCAGTCCTTCAGGCTTCATCTTCAGGTCGCTGATATGTCAGGAATGGGTCTAGCCTCCCCTGGTCGAGCCATCATTCACATCTCTGACATTAACAACCACGCTCCCAGATTCCAGCCCGCCGTGGTACGAGACCGACTGAAAACATGCACAGTCTGTGATGTTCAATTACAGAAACATCCTAACTTTAGAGTCCTATCTTAATGTTTGGTAACCATGGCCATTTCAGTAAGGACCTCATTTGTGA
Organism: Abramis brama; assembly: GCF_963993115.1. NCBI lineage: Eukaryota > Metazoa > Chordata > Actinopteri > Cypriniformes > Leuciscidae > Abramis > Abramis brama. The sequence continues at coordinate 60,414,885 of NC_139965.1, read as the reverse complement.
CCCTGGACCACAAAACCAGTCTCGAGTCGCACGGGTATATTTGTGGCAATAGCCAACAATACATTGTACGGGTCAAAATTATCAATTTTTCTTTTATGCCAAAAATCATTAGAATATTAAGTAAAGATCATGTTCCATGAAGATATTTTGTACATTTCCTACCGTAAATATATCAAACATTTATTTCTGTGAGTGATTGCTGCACAATCGAGAACATAAATGGACTTTAAAGGAGATTTTCTCAATGTTTCGATTTTTTTGCACCCTCAGATTCCAGATTTTCAAATAGTCATATCTCGACCAAATATTGTCATATCCTAACAAACCATACATCAATAAAACGCTTATTTATTCAGCTTTCAGATGATGTATACATCTCAATTTCAAAAAACTGACCCATGTCACTGGTTTTGTGGTCCAGGGTCACATTAAGGACAAAAGCTATTACAAAATGGCATTTCTTAAGTGCATAATCTTATCTTAACTACAGATAGGAAAGGGGTATTACAGAAGCATCCTAACTCCACACAAAAATCCTGAAAAGTGTATTAACTTTAGGACAATTCTTTACTTTTTCTTTTTTTATAAAAAATGTTTTCTTCAAGTAACTTCAGGACAATTCTTTTATTTTTATTTTATTAAATTTTTTTCTTCAATTTTTATTAAATTTTTTGCACAGTCTGTGATGTTCATCCGATCTGTTTTCTGAGCTGTTGTTCCAATGTTGTGACTGCAGTACAACATGAATGCAATGGAGAACAAGCTTCTGGCGGAGGTGGGCCGGGTCAACGCCACAGATAAAGACCAGAGAGGGGGAGAGAACTGGAGGATTAAGTACACCATCGGAAAGGGAAATCCTTTAGGAAACTTTGCCATCAGCACAGACCCAGTCTCCAACCAAGGCATCATTTCTGTGGTTAAGGTGAGATTACTGACACCAGTGAAGACTGTGGCGTCTGTGGGTCATCATACACGCTTAAAAATACGTTTTTTTCACAGCAAAAGAACCATTTTGGGTTCCCCTAAATAACTTTCAGTGATCAGTTCTTAAAGTCCCTCTGTGGTGAAAATCCAGCTTTTAATGTTGTTTATACCGTGGTGTAGTCTAGTTTTACTGTGATAGAAAATGAAAAAAAAAAGAAGATTTTTTTTTTTTAAATCATTACATTTGAACATTTTCGTGCTGAGAAACTACTGGTAAAAGTTTTTTTTTTAATAATAATTTTACATATCTTTCTTATTCCTTCCTTATAACTCAGGAAGGAAATAAGGTACACTGAAGTTCCCCTACATGTGAGCTGCATCTGGATCATATTTTGTGGTGATTGCATAAAGTAATCAAAAGTTACAGCATTTGGAACCAGTGTTGGTCCTTGACGCCCCCTAATGGGCATTTTTTTAAATTGTTCCTCCGTGAGGAATATCTTGTGATCGACGCAATGAATTATGTTGATTTTGGACTAATTTCAATCGAGAGCATCCACTGTAAGTAATGATGTGCGATTTTCTACGATCTGTGCATGTTTCATGAAGTTAAAAACGAAAACGCCACATGAAAGCTACATTTGTTTTTAGTTAGCGCCTGTGGAGTTTTGTGTGTCGTAACTCCGTCAGGAATATTCTTGTGATTGACGCAATGGATAATCATTTTAATAGTGAGAATCTGCTGTAAATCATTTTCCACGATCGGAGGTCTATGTGGTGTATCTATGTGGTGTTTTTAATCTGCTTTAAGACAAACCATGTGTAAATTCATAAGTCGACACCATTGCTGAGTATTTTCTCCTTAAAACTGCAGTGAACCAAAGACAGTCTCAAAAACACGCTTTGAAATCGCTGGTGTTTCTGACGTCACAAACTACCTTGTAACCAATCAGATCAACGCGTGATCGTCAACCAGTGGATCTCTGAGCTGAGCGAGTGAGTGGAGGCGGGGCTCATTTGCATATTCATAGAACCGAGAATACTAAATGAGGCAAGGGTGTTGAGTTACATTCAACCTATTTTAAGGCAAGGAAAAAACTTTGAAAATTTTAATTTTGGTGATCAAAGATGAGTTTTAAGGGATCAAATTATTGACTACAGGAGGACTTTAAAAGAACCTGTTTTTTGTTGGTTGGTGTAAAGAACAGTTTAATAATCAAAAGAACTGTTTTCCACTATAAAAAACACATGTGCAATGGAAAGTATGGGTAGTGCCGTATTTAATGATTGACAGGAATCAAAACCAGGCTATGAGGGAAAGAAAACAGTGTGTTCATTGGATTGTACTGTTGTTTAACAACATGCTGATTGTCCAGCCAACAAAATGTTTTTTCTGAAAAACAGTGGTGAAAATGATGTGCTTTAGGGATTTTATTCCTTGCGCGCGCCATTGTAAAGACTGTAGTGTACGTCTATCCACAGCCTCATTTTCATCCGTGTTAAATTCAATATGGCGTCTACCCTGAGTAAGGTCTATAAGGAACCTTTATATTTTTTAGTAGATTTAGGACCACCAAAATCAGTTACTGGCCAATTTCAACTGGCAAGAAGTCAAATAAGAAGTCATGGTGGTACATATCGAAGAGCCTGTCCCATTTTTTTTTCATCATCAGAGTGCGACAAAGCCGTATATGACAGCTTTTGAAGCTTTTGAATCGTTGATCAAACGATTAAAGCATTGCTTATGCACATTGTATACTTTGAAAGTCTCAGATTTTTGTTCAAAATATTGCTTTTTTATGTAACTTAGGTGTTGATTAAAAAAGAATGCATAAAGCTAGAATAAAACAGTTCATTGTTTTTTTAAGTTCTGCTCTGTTTTTTTCTTTTGATTCATTACATACAATAAAGTAATCTGGGAGCCATGAAAGTTTTGTGTAAATTATCATAAATGCTGGCAGTGGCTGGCAACTTTCAAAAATACAATATTCTGTAGAAATATAGAAATTGGTCGGATACGATCCCTGAATCATTTACTATCCTCTATGAAAAATAGAAAAAACTAAAAGTCTTAAAGTTTTCAAATGCAGCTTTATAATGTAGGGGGCGGGACATTTGAGATTCTAGAGAGCATTTGATTGGACAGAAATCTGACGAGAAGCTGAAGTGCAGAATGATGGACTACATTTTGAAGCAAATATCTTCAAAATGTGAATTTTGTCATTGTTTTAGAGCACACTAGTTTATTACAAACTGTCAGAAAAAAAGGTACAAAAGCTGTTACTGGGGCAGTACTCTTTCAAAATGTATTTGTAACTTATTTACAAAAAAAAAAAAAAAAAAAAAAAATTTAAATGCAGCCTAAATGTTATTTATAAGGTCAGGAATCAACATTAAAGGTTTGAGGTTCTGTTTGAGTATTTATCCCTCTTTTTCCATCCGCTTCAGTGTGTGAATGTGTTTGTATGTATTATTTGCACATACATTTCAAATACAGTGTCTCTGCTCTCTTGCAGCCGCTGGATTATGAATCTCAGGCGGAGTATCAGCTGGTTATAACAGCAGAGAATGAAGTCGGGCTTAAAGCCCCATACCAACAAACACACAACGCTACCGTCACCGTCAGAGTGATGAATGAAAACGAGGCCCCGATCTTCTACAAAAACCCCATTAAAGTCACTGTCCCGGAGTCTGTTGTTCCCGGTACTGTGCTGGCCTCGGATATCGCTCATGATCCAGATAATGCCAAGCTGAGGTGAGGCTCACTTCAGTCACATCAATACCTGATGAAGCCATGTAGATGTTCCTGGATATTAGTTCTGGAACAATATTCTTAAGCAATCATATCCCTAAGCTTGACCTTAACCTAAAACTGTAGTAAAAAGAGTAATACAAAATTTACTTCTAAATCTGATTTATCAAGTTATGAACTCAGGAGCAGTTGCTCTTTGCATAACCCTTGTGAAAAAGAAGTGTGTTATTGAATGTGCTTCAAATTTGAAAAGTATATGTCTAACAAAACTATACTTGCAGAAAATACAGTAATAATAAAATAAAAGGCATTTTACTTAAAATTTCATTTTAAATAAGCTTTTGTCATGCTTTAAAGACGTACTTTGATATTTAAAGCACAGTATTTGTCTGAAACATGCTAGCAATGCGATAATATATACTAGGAACTGCACAGCAACGCTCTAGCAACCATCCAAAACAAACTAGCAAACACATAGCAACACCCTAGCAACCACCCAGATTACCCTCGCAACTGCATAGTAACACCCTAGCAACCACAAAGCAACAACCCCAAGCACCCTAGCAATCGCATAGCAACACCCCAGCAACCACCCAGAATACCCTCAAAACCGCATAGCAACACCTTAGCAACCACTCAGAGTACCCTTGTAACTGAAGAGCAACACATTATAGCGCTTTTTACATACATAGCTTTCCTGTAGCTCAAACAGTAGAGCGTTGGTGCTTGCAACGCCAAGGTCATGGGTTTGATTCCCAGGGAAAGCAAAAACTGATAAGAATGTAAATGTGAACCTTGAAATGCAATGTAAGTTGCTTTGGATAAAAGCGTCTACCAAATGCGTAAATGTAAACATATTGTTTCATAGCAACTTTAGAGTGATAACAGGAAAATTATGCATTTCGGCTGTTGTTCATTTTAAGTCAGTTCACCACAACCACCCGAGTACCTTAGCAAATAACAACACTCTAGCAACTAACCTAGTAGTACCCTAGCAGTTGCATAACAACCACCCAGAATACCCTCGAAACCGCATAGCACTCTGGCAACCACCCAGAGTACCCTAGTAACTGAAGAGCAACACCCTAGCAACCACCTTGAGTACCTTAGCAACCGCATGGCAACATCCTAGCAACCACCCAGAATGCCCTTGAAACCAGTTTGCAACACCCTAGCAACCCCCCCCGAGTACCCTAGCAACCACATAGCAACACCCTAGCAACCACCCAGAATTCTCTAGAAACCGCATAGCAAATGATTTGTCTGAGAGACTTAAAACATTCAACTTTCTCTCTTTCTCTAAAAACTATACCATATTTAAAAAACAACACAAATAATTATGAAATTGCATATAAAGATGTACTGAAGTCCTATTTAAGTGGGTCAAAAACACTCTTAAGTTCACTTAATTACTGGATTCATTTTCATTTCACGGTAAATAACAGCAGATGTTTAAGTGTCTGAAAACATTACATTCAGTTTGCACATGCGTATGTATAATTCTTTTTAAAGTATATTATTTCCGTAATAAATACTCTGTGCTAAAGTGCACTTCTGTTTCACAAGGAAAAGCTTGCATGCATTAAGCCTAATTTTAAGAAATGTATTTTTGTTCAGGTTTGAAATCCTTCAGGATCCTGAGGGTAGGTTGGCTATTGACCGTGCGACTGGGCAGATCACAACCAGAACAACCTTCGATATCAAATCTCCTCACGTCAGGAACAACATTTACTCTGCCGTCGTGAAGGTCACGGATCAGGGTGAGCACCTCGGACCCCAAGACAGAGACAGCGGACTTTGTTTGAATTAAAATGTTGATGATGGTTTCTCTGTTTCCAGACGCCGACGGCATCTCTGCGACAGCGACTCTGGAGGTCACTCTGTGGGAGACCAATGATTACCCACCAGTGCTGAAGCCCTCGAGTGGGACGGTGTGCAGCAACTGGGACCGGGATAAACTGGGCCTGATGATCAGTGCAGTGGACGAGGACATGTCTCCTCAAGCCGACCCCTTCACCTTTCACATTCCTGACCAAAACGTAGCTGCCAACTGGACCATCATAACTCTCAATGGTAAAACTTAAAACATCATTTATATGTATTTGTACTAGGGGTGTAACGGTACACAGAAGTCACGGTTCGGTATGTACCTCGGTTTTGGGGTCACGGTTTAATACGAGTTCGGTACATTTACATTCCTGATTGCTTAAAAAAAAATAAGGAATTGTTGATTTGCTACTCTAATTGATAGATTGGCTGTTTTCGAACTTGTTGGTTTGATTAATGTTGTGCGTAGACTACGTTCCCAGCAAGCAATTTTGCGTTTAAAACACGTATAATATCCGTCCAATCACAGCCCAGATGTCTAGGCTAAAACAAGGCAGAATTTCACTGCAAAAATGCTTTTCTTACTTAGTATTTTTGTGTGGTTTCCAGTCCAAATATCTAAAAATTCTCAATAAATTCACATAAACATTATAAATTAAGCTTATACTTGACAACCACAGTTCATATCAATATCTTAAATAGAAAATAGCCTTAAATATTGTTTAGTTTAGTTTTTTCGAGCACATGTCAAGCTTTTCTTGCGATTTTTCTGTGTAGGCCTACATTAGTTTTTACATTCAAGGACCTCGTTCAACGTGGACACGCAACCGGTTTTCTGTGGTAACGAACAAATACCCGCCGATAAAAGAGAATGAACATGTCCTGTATCTGAGGCTAAAGTAATAAATATTGAGAATGCAATGACCCGTATTATATCTCTCTGACTCGAAACGACCGGCCACTGATCCCATATCCAGATGATAGTCACTTCCTTTCATAGAGGAATGAATGAATATATCTGTCGACTTGATGCTCACTCGTTTTAACGACGCGAAGACACGCGTGAGCTCACGCCGTGAAATGCTAATATGAACACTGATTTAATTAACGCAGTTATGGGGTGTCTATAATTTAAACTAAATAACTCGATTGGGATTTCTCTGCTGTTCGATTCTTGATTTTGAATCAAATTTCAGTTCGATGTATGCATAGATTTGATTTTAGATTTGATCATAGATTTTAAATCTACGCATATATGGAACTGAAATTGAGAATCGAACAGCAGGGAAATGAACAGAGAAATGAATCGAGAATCGATTTGAATCGAATCATGGGATCCCAAAAGATTCCCACCCCTAGTGTTCAGGATTCAGTTCGCAGGAAGGGATCTACCCCTGCTTTCCCAGACAGCAACATAGTGTCGGCCCAGATCTGGTACACATGTATTCCACACGGCCCGGATGTGGGCCGGATCTGAGCCGACACTATGTTGATGTCTGGGTTAGAGATGGAGCTCACAGTGTTTACTCTGATTTCTAAAACCCCTTGTTTTTTCTTCTGTCTCTTCACATGTACGTCCCCAGAGACCCATGCAGTTCTCCAGCCACTGACAGACATAGAGAGGGGGGAGTTCTCTATTCCTGTGGTCGTGTCGGACTCGGGTTCCCCTTCGCTTTCCTCTAATGCCCTGGTTAACGTAACCGTGTGTCCCTGTGACAGTTTCGGGGACTGCAAGAGCTTCACCGCAGCCATCTTTGGAACCAAAATGGGAATAAGCTTCATTGCCCTTATGATTATTATAGGAAGCGTTGCTTTTCTCATGTGTAAGTTTCATTTAATTAAGGGACATTTAATTTAATATTCTACAATATTATTGATCTGCATTGACACCATTATATCATCCTGGGACCCAAGAATAGACTTTTGTCCACTGTAGTGGACATTATATTTTAGTGAATTTCTCTGACATCATACATGTCACAACCTGGGTGTCCTGTAAAGAGCACATTCAGGGCTTTTCAGAGAGACCAAATGTTTGGAGGTTTCACCATGAAAACATCTTCTCCTTGGTCTTTAAAAATGCCTGACATTAATTTAGTGATCAAATGTAGCACCCAATATATTGTAATTATAATTTAAATTGGACTACTTTTCAAATTGTATTTCATAAACCAACATCTCAGGAAAACGTTATGGGGTTTCAAATCAAAAAATTACTTTTTGTTACAGAACAGGGCATTGATATCATACATGTCCACTGTAGAGACATCAGGGCTTAAATCATGTTTATCAGGCATTTTGTGAGACACAAGAAGTGAATATGGAAATAAATTATACATCAATATTCCTATGAAATATTAGATATTATTATTAAAATGTTGCCAATTATTACTCCAATTATTACACTTCTTTTTTCATTAAATGTTGCTCCAAGAACACATTAATATGCAAATTAGATACAGTTTATAGATACATTGCATTGAATGGGAATATTAATTTATGGCCATTTTACCCACATATTGCATAAAGTAAAATGGTGTATCAATTCATTCCATTATTTCTTTCATAACATAGTTGAGAATCATCTTTATACAAATTTTGGTTGAAAAAATCCTGAAACCCCAAAATGTATTGGCGATTGAAAAAAAAAAATCCCATTGTTTTTGCCTATATATAATTTCATGTCATTTTATTTTTTAAACAACTTAGTCCTGGCGTCCACTACAGAGGACATAGCATAACATATGAATAAAATATTATTTTTCAAAAATGTTTTTTTACCATTTGTTTATTGTGCTCTAAACAGTGTGATGACATGGAAAAAAACAAAATTCAAAAAACTTTTTTTTTTCTGGGTCTCAGGAGGATATGAGAACTGAACTGAGCTGGACGATGACATCACGGTTTTCGTCAGAGCGGCTGTATATATATAATAACTTTTAATATATATATTAATAACTTTTTTACAACAAAAATTAAACAGTACTGAACTTACTTAAGCTGGACTATGACGCTATTTTCTTCTAGACACAAATTTATTGCATTATTTTCCTGTTATCGCTGCTTTGAAACAAATAATCTGTATTTTAAAAAGCGCTATAGAAATAAAGGTGACTTGACTTGACTAAGTAAACGCTGTATTTATGTGCATATGCCCAAATACCCAGACAGCAACAAAGTTTCGGCTCAGATCCGGTACATCTGGATTCCACACGGCCCGGATGTGGGCCGGATCTGGGCCGACACTATGTTGCTGTCTGGGTCCCAACAAACCATTACCCTGATAAGCTGTAGTATATACTTGAAATGTGCTGTAATAAAACCTGATTGTGTGTTTCCAGGTCTTCTCCTTCTCGCTGTGGCGGTGAGGGGTTGCACGAGGCAGAACATGGGAAAACGAGGAAGTTTGCTGGTCGGAGCGTCTGACGATGACATCCGAGACAACGTCTTTCATTATGACGAGCAGGGAGGCGGTGAAGAGGATGAGGTGAGGGACAACATTTTATAGTCTAGGTACATTTTGCGCAAGTGAATACTTATTATCTGATATGATATATTATGTAAAGGCCATACAATAGAGTGGATAAAGAGTAGCACACGAACATACTATCATTTCTGAAGTTTATGTTTACATTTGTCAAAATGTTCATTATACAGCAGAGGACACCAAAGACATTTTTACAGTCATTTTTTTATTTATTTTTTACAATCGCTTGGACACATTTCTCAATACTTGCATCATTTTGAGCACAAAAGCAGTCTATGCGGGATAAAATAAGATCATTTTTCACTGCTCTGGCACAAAATACATTAGACTTCCACATTTTAAATAATTCCACATTATTTAAAAAAATGCAGTCATAATCTATTATTACCCGTCACTTTAATTTTCTTATTTTAATGATAAGCCAATTATTCTTCTCTGTTTTTGTTCACATTTTCATTTTTATTCACGAACGTACAGGACAAGCATATATGCTAGATGATGCATTTCTTTATTTATGAAGAGACTGTGTGACACCTTTCAGGTTTCATCATTAATGTTTGTTCAATAAACTGCAAAAAGCTCTACTTTTGATATCTGTTATCTCTTTTGATGAAGGTCTCAGCATTCAAATTCTGTCCAGTGCTTGAAGAATCCTGGTGTTTTCATTGTTCTCGGGCAGCAAAGTTTAACAAACTTGTGTGTTTGTTGTATTTATTTGTGTTTTGAAGTGAAATGGGGAATGTCCTGAAATACCTAAAGCTGTTTCCGTCCAATAGGATGCATTTAATATCGATTTTCTGAGGAACCCAAGTGACACGGCCCCTGTCCCAGCCTCATTTTTCCCACAAGACTATGGCCTTCCCAGAGGAAAACAACCTCTGAGAAAAGATGCACCCCATAACCTGCCGTCTCCTACATACCCACGCAAAACCCCCGGAGACCCGACCGACATCGAGGATTTCATCAATGTTGTAAGCGACTTTTCTCTAATAAGAAATAAGGGTCCCGCTTTATATTAAGTGTCTTTAACTACTATGTACTCGCATTTAAACGAATCATCCTCTGTTACGGTGTAATTATACATTTAAGTACCAAGTAAAATTAATTAACTACATTTACTTACAATAGTGTTCAGGGTTAATTGCATGTAATTATGTACAATTTGCATTCGCTACAGCATTTAACGTGTAACAAGGACACTGTAAAATAAAGTGTTACCCATTTTTTTTAATGCAAATACATAGTTAAAGAAATCCTAATATAAAGTGAAATAAGATTCAGTCTGAAATATTTTTGGGTAATTCACGAAAACTCTTTAAAGCTAATTTTTTAAGAAATACCAGTTTTCTTCAAGTACCACCATAACAACCGTGAGACACCGCAAACATATTCCAGTATCTTCAATAGTTCCTCTACTGTAATCCACAGTCCTAAATATGTGTTGAGTTTTATTAGTTATTTATCATTACTAATCCAAAATAATGGTTATTTTAACTCCGTGAACACAAGTTTGAAATTTATTGTTAGTGAAACTGAATTTCTAAATCAGGATATTCTGATATCACTTGAAGTATTAAAAAAACACAAAAAATGACTCAAAAGTATTTAAAAAAAAAACTTTTTATGACCCATAAAGATGCAATGAAGATGAATGCACACATGCAAATTTAAACAGATGACATAATACTACATGTTCCAGTAGTAGATGTAGCAGTGTGTGTGTGTGTGTGTGTGTGTGTTTTTCTGATATTCTGATGAAGAACAACATTTTAAAACAGTTTCATTATAATTGATTTGTAATAAACAATGAAAATCGAAGCACTTTCTTGGATAACAATCTCCCTGTTTCATGCTTGACCCGAGCAGGGTCTGGACGCCGCCGACACCGACCCGAACGTCCCGCCGTACGACACCGCGCTGATCTACGACTACGAGGGCGACGGCTCGGTCTCAGGAAGCCTCAGCTCCATCGCCTCCATGGGCTCGGATGAAGACCAGGACTACGACTACCTCAACGACTGGGGGCCGCGCTTTAAAAAACTGGCTCACATGTACGACCCGCGTTAGACGCCACACGGATCCTGTTGTTCAAGACGTCCAGAGACTCTCCAACATGCCTGTCCTTCAAAACCTCACGCCCCATCTTCTATATGAGACAGTGCTCATGATGCATGTAAGGGGAGGTTTACAGAATTGATAAATGGACTATATATTCCCCAGTGATATGATTTTGTTAAAGGAGTGTGTGTGAGAAGAGAGAACGGATCAGTGAAGTGTTTCAGCATGCTGACGTGACAGGTGCGGTGAACACACCAACTGGAGAGAGGACCGTGTGTAAGTGCAAACTGATTAGACATGGTGCAAACAGGGATGCCTTGTTCATACAATGTTTGTCAAGTTCTTGAGGGATTATTTTAGCTGATGACCAATACTGAGGGTTGCTGAGCATGTGGGGCAAATGGAAAGAATGAAGCAAAACCCGAAAATGACACGCTTATTCACTCATAACTGGCATTCTAAACCCATATGACTTTCTTTCACTCATGCAACACAAAAGGAGTTTTTTTTAAAATATTTTGTTGAATTTCAGAGCTGCTTTTTTGTATATGCTCTTTTTTTTAATGTACACATACATACATGCTTCTTAGGGCTGGGCGATATGAACAAAATCTTTAATCATCATTTTCAATATCACCAAAAAACTAATTGTAAAAAAAAAGCCTAAGTGAAGACAAGTAAACTGATAAAACGAGAACAAACCCAGACAGAGACATAGTGTCGGCCCACATCTGGATTCCACACGGCCCAGATGTGGGCCGGATCTGGGCCGACACTATGTCTGGGAAGAAACTAATAACTAGCATATAGGAAAACAAACTACAATTGAACAAAGACACAAATGAAATAGACCTACCTGAAAAACCTCAAGCACTAGAAATAAGAAATACTACATAAATTGTATAAAGTAATCAAATATATATATAAAACAATGCATAATCTTCACTTTGTACATTAAATATACATTTATTCTTATTAAAGTTACTAAAGTGATTCAGTGAAGAGCAGTAAAGAGGTGACGGATTGCAGGTTTATTAGGCTTCTGTCACTTTAAGATCGAATGCGCGGATCTAATATACTGTTACACATGCGCTTTCTTCTCAACTCTTACGTTCACTTAAGACATAAATGACTGTTTACTAGGATACTCGCAAAGATGGACATTTTGACATAAGTATGTGTATTTAACAGTTCAAGCCCAATTAGACGTCAAAAATAACTTTGTTTGAATATGTGAAAGTGCCAATGAGATCTTTTAAATCTTGTGTAATTTAAATAAAGCATGTTTGAGTCAATACATGTGATAAACTGTATTGATTCTTCAGGAATGTCTTTTTAAGATTGATTGACTGATAAAATGACTTATTAAACGTGATAACTTTGTTTTTAACCATTCTTTTTATATATGACTAGTATATTGTGTAATATATTTGCTTGTAATACTATTTTTTTGCTTGCCTGCAATTTACCTTCAAAAGTATCCCAAGACATTTAAAGAGCCTTAATATTAGTAATACTAATTTTCATATGCAGCGTAACACAGTTTGCCAAATTAATGATGCTTCAAATGTAAATGTTTGTTTTCCCCTTCAGGAACAAAAGTTTGACATAATTACACAGTACCTATTATTATTATTCTTTTGTTTTGTTTCTCAATTTTGATTTACATGGTTTTGTTTTTAATATTTATTTCATAAGAAAATGTAAAATGCTGTCATTATCTTTACAGTTATGAATAAAAGATTGGAATGATACCGGTCTGTATTTTTAATAGGGATGCATGATATATCGGCACCATATCGGTATCGGCCAATATATGTTAATTTTTAATGTTTTCATTATCGGCCCAATAAGAAAATTTGGCCGATGTATTAAAGCTCATAAATAATGGATTATTTCCTTCAGCTGAGACACTTCAGATGCGCACTGTTCAACATGATGGTTTTGAATGGCTTGAAATATGATTGAAATCACTTCAAAAAAGGAAAATACAGTAAAGTGCAACATGTGCAACACAAGTCTGTCATATCGGCTACTAGAATTATCATGAGAACATTATAATTGTGTTTGGGACATGGATTTAATGTTGAATTTTTGTAATCAGGCTCTCTAAAATAATATAAAAATTTGGATTTAGATTTATCAGCCAATATATCGGTTATCGGCTTTCAGATATAAAGAATTATCGGTTATCGGTCAAAATGTTAAAGGGATACTCTACCGTTTTTTCATATTAAACTATGTTATTCCCTTATCTAAGATGAGTTGATACATACCTCTCTCATCTCAGTGAGACTTTTTTGATAGCAATTGTTGGCCGATACATCGGCGCATCTTTAGTGCATCCCTAATTTTTAATGGAGAAAAGAGACAGTGGTTTAGTTTGCAGTGGTTGTTTTGGCAATTTATATTTAAAAAAGGTGAAATAATAATAGGAAACCCTTTATTTTAGTGTCCTTGTTACACTTTGCATGTAGTTACTACAGTAATAACTATAAATCATGCATAATTACATGTAACTAAACCCAAACCCTAGAGTAAGTGCATGTAGTTAATCAATATTACTCAGTATTTAAATGTATAATTACACTGAAACAATGACACTTTAAAATAAAGTGTCACTTCATAACAATAAATGTTTAGTCATCTACCAAAATCATTATTTGAGATTAATCACGTTGCTCAGTAAAAACTCTTGGACATTGCACACAAATATAATAATTTATTACATATGGTGCAGAATATCCAGACATCACAAGATGACTTCAGACACACTGCTGGCAATGCTTACCCGGTCTGAGCTGGTCCGGGAAGACGCTCAACTACTGTTTTAAAAACAGATTTCGTGCAATTCTCAAAGGAGGTTTCTACTACTCTTTAAAAGAGTGATTCCTTACTGAGAAGAACAGTCTTGCTCTTAAATGCTTGATTGATGCTTATAAGTTGCCTTTGTTTCTTAATCAAATGTCCTAAAGACATTTAAAATATAATTACAGGCCAAAATGATCAGGTCATCGAAGAACACGTTGCCATTATTGTTCAGTCAGTCAGATCAGGTCTAACTGGAACATCAAGAGCGAGAACCACAGAAACATTTGGGGTTTTTCTTCCCTTAAAGCAGATTTTGACAGATCCTGTGAGATTGTGCTGGCGCTCAGGCTGGGCTCAGGTTGATGTCGTCGTCCTGCGTGTCTTTGCGGGGTCTCTGGGGTCTGCGGGGCTCGTCTTCTCCAGTGTCCTGCTTGTCTCGTTCGGCCTCCACCCAGCTTTGAGGAGCAATCATCTTTTTGGGTCCAAACGGAGAAGGTCCCAGCAAAGCCTCGATGTCTTCATAGTTCACCACTTCCCTCTCAAGCAGGGCATTAGCCAGCTGGAAAACACAATCACAGCAAACAAGAACAATAACTGAAGAAAGACTAAATGTTTAATTTGACTATTTTCTGTAAAAATCAAACTCCAGGACTTTCAAGGACTTTTTAAGCACTATTTTTTATTCCAAGGACTACAATCAAAGATCTCATTTGTCAAACAAAATCTTTCTCTATTATCTTTTAACTTCTACAAGAGGTAAATAGATAAATAAAAATAAACTAATAAATTATTAATTTATTTGTACCAAAATGGTACAAATAAAGTGCAGCAGATGCAATGACTGCGGTAACTTTAACCATTGAAAGGATACAATGACAAAGATATCCTTTTCCTTATTCAAACTGATTTTTTCTCCCATGAATATATGATGAATTGAAGAATAAAAGATGTAAACATTTTTTTAAATAGACTGCAGCAATTACCATCCACAAAATTGATGCAGAATGAAAATACTTCCTTAAAATTTTTCAAGAACTGCACTAACTCTGTCCAAACCACACGAGATGTGACAAGATTCCAGCGACAAGCAATTTGTCTGTCCACACCAGCGGAGTCTCTCTTCAAGCGCACTGCACTCACAACCAAATCAGTCAAACATAACAGCCAATCAGAAGAGTGTGTGGGCGGAGTCTCTCTTCAAGCGCACTGCACTCACAACCAAATCAGTCAAACATAACAGCCAATCAGAAGAGTGTGTGGGCGGAGTCTCTCTTCAAGCGCACTGCACTCACAACCAAATCAGTCAAACATAACAGCCAATCAGAAGAGTGTGTGGGCGGAGTCTCTCTTCAAGCGCACTGCACTCACAACCAAATCAGTCAAACATAACAGCCAATCAGAAGAGTGTGTGGGCGGAGTCTCTCTTCAAGCGCACTGCACTCACAACCAAATCAGTCAAACATAACAGCCAATCAGAAGAGTGTGTGGGCGGAGTCTCTCTTCAAGCGCACTGCACTCACAACCAAATCAGTCAAACATAACAGCCAATCAGAAGAGTGTGTGGGCGGAGTCTCTCTTCAAGCGCACTGCACTCACAACCAAATCAGTCAAACATAACAGCCAATCAGAAGAGTGTGTGGGCGAAGTCTCTCTTCAAGCGCACTGCACTCACAACCAAATCAGTCAAACATAACAGCCAATCAGAAGTGTGTGTGGGCGGAGTCTCTCTTCAAGCGCACTGCACTCACAACCAAATCAATAAAGGTGATTAACCAATAAAGGTAAAAAAAAACTCTGATTAACATGGAAAAGAGGCATTTTATCACGTGTCGTGGCGTTGTGTGGCGTCTGGTTCGAGACACAGTGTTAAAACATTCTTTATTTTTTTTTAGAATTCATCTTAATTTCTTAACTTCTTTTTGGGGAAAAATTATCTTGCTATGCTAACAAGGATGTGAGCATGTCTTACCAAAATAAGTTTGTCTCTGTTGTCCAGAAGCAATTTCTCTGTGCGCCTGTAGGCCTGTGCTATTAGCAGCTTAGCTTCCTGAACATGGGAGAGAAAGGAATAGAAATAAATAACCACACACACATATTCAGGATAAATGATATTTAACATCCACGTAAGCCTCTGTAACATTCAATTCAATTCAATTCACATTTATTTGTATAGCACTTTTCACAACACACATCGTTTCAAAGCAGCTTTACAGAAAATGCATGAGTCCACATTACAATTTACAGTGATCTGTTATCAGAGGAAACTGTCTAAGTTATGCATTTCAGAAATGTACATATACAAAATCACAGTCAGCTAAAAATGTATTCATTTAAATAATGTCATAATTTAAGGCAGAAACAATGAGCTCATTGAAGTAATGAATACTTGTTTGTTAACAAATGATTATGACATTTAGAAAATGTAGCATTGGTGCATGTTGATTCATGGAAGTTGCGATTAATCGTGCAGCCCTACTAAGTAATCGCACTTAAATCTATTTGGCTTATCGTGATTTTGAAATCGCAAAGGCTGTGATTATTTGTTACGTGCAGCTTGTCATAGATGTACGGCTCTGTAAACGCTGTGAGTTTGAGTCACTTATAATGTGCATTTGAAAAAGCAACACGTGTCAAACATCTTTAATGCAAAAAAGTTTGTTTCCAGAAGAAAATAGCGTCACAGTCCAGCTTAAGTAAGTTCATTGAGGTTTCATTTTTGTTTTAAAGGGGTCATATAATGGCATTTTTGTACAAGCTAATATGATTCTTTAGGGTCTAAATTAAAATTTTGTAATATACTTTAATTAAAAATTCTCATTAATATTGAAAGAAAACACTAATTTTACCTGGTCAAAAACAGCTCTGTTTTCAGCACGCCGTTTCAGTGCATGTGTCTTTAAATGATAATGAGCTTTGCTCACCCCGCCCCTCTGTTCTGTGCGTACACCGTTTGTAACACAATAACACAATAACCATAACGCGTTGTTCATTATAAACGTGGGATTATGAATTATATTGAGAACGTCGTACATAGAAAACATGCCGTAATGTCCCCTGAGTGTAAACAGCCGCATTCATCATGAAGCGTGCAGCAAGCGATTTGCAAAGAGTAATATAAAGATTAATATAAAGGTCAATAAAACGTTACACTCACTTCAGTTCTTCTGGAGGTGCAGCACGAACACAAATAGTTGGTACCGATCCTTTTTTCAGGAGCAGCTTCTTAGCAAAACCAGTTTTATACTGATCCTCGTTTGTAAAGCAGTCTGGTGAAATGATTTGCGCAAACATGACAGCATGGACATTGATCGTGGGGAATCCCGAGGGAATCCCCACGTCAATGCTTTGGGAATATTCCATCAAAACATCAAAATGACTGCTGTGTTCCTTATTACACCCAAGAACAGAACGCCACAATCGCTTAGACGACGCCATTCTTCTCCAGCATATCAATGCATTATGATGACAGACAGCTCGCCTCGCTCATGAGCGAGGGCGGGTCTGTGTTGAAACGCTGCTGTCAATCACAATAGTGGGAGGGGCGTCGATTTTGTGACGTCACAAAATCGAACGGCTTGATTTCAGAGAGGGTCAAACATATAAGGAGATTAAAAAAAAACCACTGGATGGATTTTTATCATTTTATGATGGTTGTGTACAGGCACTGCCAACACACATTTCAGTACAATCAACTTGTAAAAGTGCATGTACCATTATATGACCCCTTTAAAGAAGTTATTAATTTAGTTCATATGTTCAAATAAATAAATAAATATATCATAGTCCAGCTCAGTTCAGTTCTTGTATAACAGTGTCAATGCAGGCAGATCAATATTTAAAAAAAAAAAAAAAAATTTTAATCAATTATATTAGATTAAATGTTAAATTTAATGTCCCCAACTAAGCAAGCCAAGCCAATGGCAACAAAGTTGGAAAAAGGCGACAGTGGCAAGGAACCAAAACTCCATCAGTGGCAGAATGGAGAAAAAAAACCTTGGGAGAACCCAGACTCAGTCGCTCAGTTCTCCTCTGGCCAATGAACGAACAGTGTATGATTATGATTCAGGCAGCATTATAGGTCAGAAATCAGATTGGTTTGGAACAATCAGAATATTAACCAACCGCGCATCTCTAGCGTGTGTGTGAGACGCCCTCTGGTGTTCAGATGGAGCATCATTTACTGCTGATCACAGAGCCGTGCTTCACTGACAAGCTGCACATAAAATAATCGCAGCCTTTGCCAAATCGCGTGCATTAATGTTAATGTATGTTCTTGTACTCACATGGTCCATCTGCTGTTGGAGGCCTTGGCTGAATGGTCTCCGTCCAATTCCTCCCTGATCATCTTCAGGGAAGGACATCTGGCCCACGCTGGCAACCATGCCGTACTGCTTCACCATGGAGTAGGCCACCCGCGTCACCTTGCGTAGGTCATCCTGAGCACCTACGAGGAGTTTATACGTTATCTGGCGTCTGGGACTACCTTTACATATCTATGAAGTCAGGTCTGTGTCTGCACACCAACTGACCTTACAACAGTGGTTACTTAACCACGCCTACCGCTAAAACAAAAAGACATACCAAGTGATTTTGGAATAAATATGTCAAATTAGAGCTGCACAATTAATCATTAAACGATTGTGATCTTCATTCAAACACCCACGTGATTTTATTCCTAACTAACAGCGATTCTTCAGACTATTAAACCTTTGACAAGTACAATCATAGCGAACATTCAGATCTGTGTTCTGACCCAGAGAGAGCAGTTGTCATGATATGAAACAACTTCACGAACAGTACTTTCAATAACACAATATCATTATTTCTGTGTTACAATCATTCAGATCATCACAGATGAAAGTTTATAGTTCAGATACAAACACTGATGACTACGGTAGCGATCAAAATAGAGGAAATCACCTTTTTGAAGAAAACTTGACCCTCCAAATAAAGATTGTATAAATTACAGCGTTACACCAGTAGGTGGCGACAAGTAACGTTAAAAAAAAATTATTTGACATTGAATAATTCAAGAGATTCGTTCAAATATGCAGATTAATCCAGAAATGAAACAAGTCAAGACTTTATGAGTGAGTCACTGAATCATTAATTAGCAATTCAATTAGCAATTATTATTGTCATCCTCTTAATTGCATGTTATTTTGTTTAGCTGACTATTCAGAATTGTGGGAGAATCATAATCTCTATTTTTTTTTAAAACTGTGATTGAATTTATCCAGAATTGTGCAGCTCTACTTCAAATGCAGTTTATGATAGTTTGACTTCATGCATAAATCAAGAAAGCACAAGCTTGTGTATCAGGTTGTTATTTGAAACTCTAAATATAAGGGCAGAAGACAAGAAAGTAGTTAAATTACAACGGCAAATCTACCCAAGTGTTAAGAAGTTGTCATAAACACTGACATTAACACGCAGAAATAATGTGTACGGACACTTTGCAGATGCAGACAGGTAAATAATGTGTTTCTTTTGTGTATTTTTTTAAAATAAAGTTTACTGAATGTCACATTATTACTTTCCAGAGCACCATGTGCACCAGATTACAGCAAGTTTGATCCAACGCTTGCATTTACGAAATTACAGACAGACATAATGAACAGAAGCCTTTAACTAGCCACTCTGGATGCCTAGTATCCAAAGGACGTGCCATAGTGCCTTTTAACCATAGACGAAGGAATTTGGCAAAAAGGAGGTTTGTCTGTGTCTGACAGTTCAAATGGCTGAGAGCAACATGGCTTCTTAGTGCAGCGATTTGATTGGCTATTTGGGCTATCAATAATTTTTCTGTCATTCCTAGCAAATAAATTGTTCCTACAAGTCAAACTGTGTCTTTCCTCCAGAGGGCGCCCCTGGGCACCAATCAAATCTGCTAATACGATTTCTTAGGTATGTATTTATAATTCTCGCATTGATGGTGTGTTATGAGATTATATAAGTGTGCAGAATAGATGACATACCTGTGGTGACCTTATTGAAGGTGATGGCCTCAGAGGCTCGTCCACCCAAAGCCATGCACATTCTCTCAAACAGCTGCTCTTTAGTGAACAAATACTGGTCCTTCGGCAGGATCTGAGCGAAGCCCAAAGCGGCGTTCGTCCTGGGAGCGATTGAAACCTGGAGGACAAGGCCACAGATCAAAACACCAGCTCACCACATGCAAATATATAATATAATACACTGCCCGGCCAAAAAAAAAAAAGAAAAAAGAAAAAAGAAAAAAAGAGGTAGTAACTGTTTAAATTTAAATAGGCAAATGCATAAGAGTCTATGATTAGATCATTATCATGTTATATGTTTGGCAGCAGTTCTTGACTGAAAAGATCTTGACCAAAGATTGATGCACCTCTTGATAAATGCTGTGATGTTATTTCCATCAGTTTTTGGTCAAGATGTTGTATTGTCAATGCAAGAGTCCAGCACTCTGTAAAGTCTCCTCCAGAACATCCCAAAGACTCTCAATGAATTTAAGGAGCCGATTCATGTGTGAAAATGACTCTTCATGCTCCTCACAACCATTCTTTCACAGTTTGAGCCTATTGAATCTTGACATTATCATCCTGGAATATGTTCATGATGTTTTTCATACATGGTTGTTTAAGAAATGAAAAGCTACAAGCTCCATCAATCAGGGCTTGAAGAACTGCTACAAACATATAGAAATACAATAATCACGGCAATAATGAACCAATCATAGACTCTTAAAGTCCCCCTGTGGTGAAAATCCAGCTTTTAATGTTGTTTATGTGTCTATGTGGTGTTTTTAATATGCTTTAAGACAAACCATGTGTAAATTCATAAGTCGACTCCATTGCTGAGTATTTTCTCCTTAAAACTGCAGTGAACCAAAGACAGTCTCAAAAACACGCTTTGAAATCGCTGGTGTTTCTTTAAATATGTAATTTTAGTGATCAAAGATAAGTTTTAAGGTATAAAATTATTGACTACAGGGGGACTTAAAGCATTTGCCTTTTTTAATCCAAACTGTGACTTTTTTTGCCCAGGCAGTGTATAATGTATAATATACTTAATAATATAATATAGGCACAAAATAATGTAATATATATTCATGTCTTAATGCCACACTGTCTTTGTCATTCTTAATTCAAAATAAATTGTTAATTTATTACTAAGAATCCTGATATTCCCAGCAGGTTGTTATGGTCACGCAGGTTCGTTTACGCATCAAACTTGTTGTCAAGAGAAATAAAGTGAACCGAACATGTCCCCTCCCGGCCACCATACACACAAGTCTCATGGACCTCGTTTACAGTAGTGTTTGACAGCATTTACCTTCATGACAGCTTCGGTGTGTTCCAGCAGCCATCCGACTAAAGCATGACCAGACTCATGGAAGGCCACCACCCTCTGCTCTTCTTTAGACAAGATTTTACTCTTCTTCACACTCCCTGCACGTCACAAACAACATCAGACAGATGCTGACTGCGCAGAAACCTCTCAGGTAATATCACAGCATAGTGTTTTTACGAGCTGAATACCTGCGATGACTCTTTCCACAGCATATTCAAAGTTAAAGGTGTCGATGGACTTGAAACCCTCTCTGGCAGCGTGAAGAGCGGCTTCATTGCAGATGTTGGCGATATCGGCCCCTGGAAAATGTGTGGCAGATGTGGTGTCAGGTAGTGTTAATTTTGTCAGCTATATTTTTTTATATTTATTTAGTCAGTCTTAGTCCTATGGAAGCTTGTTTCCACAACAGAATAAAACAATTTAAAAGATAATTGTGACTTTATTTCTCAGAATTGGGAGATATAAATTCGCAATTGTGCATTATAAATTCCAATTATAAGGAAAAAAAGACCCTTTTCCTCAGAATTGTGAGTTTATATCTCGCAATTCTGACTTTATAACACGCAATAGCGAGTTTATATCATGCAATTCTGATAGAAAGTCAGAATTGCGAGATGTAAACTCGCAATTGTGAGATAAAAAAAAAAAAAACGCAATTACCTTTTTTCTTTTTTGGCGGAAACAAGCTTCCATATAGTCCTGTCAAATGTACTTTTTAGTTTATCAAATTTAGGTAATGTCATTTTTTTGTTCAGTCAAGTTTTAGTCCACTAAATGTCTGGCCATTTTAATGTAGATTTAGTCAGTGAAAACTTTTTTGTCATGCTGCATGATGTTTAAATTGATAATCATGATTATTTAGCTCAAAATTATAAATCGCAACAATTGTTGTCATTTAAGAAATTTATTTTCACATTTCACCAGTTATTGCACTCTTTTACATAAGCACAAATCACGAGAATGTCAACTTATATGCATGGTTTATTTGATCTCATCTAGTTTCCCGATTTATTACACAGCTCTGTGGAATACTTGATTCTGATTGGTCAATCGCTCCATCCAGCGGTGTATTATTCCCAGATAACAACCTCTGAGAACAGAAACACAGGCTCATCCGGGTTATTAAAGTCAGCAGTGCTATACGCTCGCTAGGAACGGGTTTTTTTTGTGGAAGTTTTGCTTTTGGTGAGCAAATAAAATATTTAAACTCAGTCGAATCAACATTTTGTGTACTGTTATTTAATTATGCCATCCAGTATCATGAACACGCTCTCTTGTTTCATACAAATGCAGATGTGGCCATTTTGTGACTATTGTTTTGTACACATAAGGTACGATATTAAATCTGAATAATAATATGAAATCAATATCTCTTATCCCCATAATTATTTATGTGTTGAAATGCTGTGTAATAAGTGATATGACTGTATACCGTATCTCTTAAATCTCCGTTTAGTTTGAACTCGCCGCTGAAACTGCTCTCCGCGAAGCTTTGCGTTTAAAGACCTGATAAAATATTTAAACTCAGATCAATATTTTTCACTTATGTGTCAAGTAGCCGTGTAATAAGTGGGATAATGTACATCCAGCTGGTTGTTATCTCAGAGTAAACCCCTTCAGGTGTGTGTGTGTGTGATCTCAGAATAAACCCCTTCAGGCTGATGAAGACCTGATCCTGATCACCCTGTCGGGGTTTATTCTGAGATAACAACCGGCTGGATGTACATCATCTCTTACATAATATAGTCACAGTTATCGTTTAATGACATTGGTGTCGTCTCGTCATCGTCTCGTCTTAGTCATGAAAAAAAGGTTGTTGAACATTTTTTCATTAACAAAATGAACATTAACTTAGTGCCAGGAGATTATACAGTCACATGGTCAAAACATCACTGACCACTGAAGCCGGGGGTAAACTCAGCCAGACGCAGCGAGTAGAAGTCCGCCGGCTGCGTCAGCTTCAGGATCTTCAGGTGTTGCTCAAAGATTTCCTTCCTCTCCTAGAACACAATCAGCAAGAGTGCGGATTGAATATTTGATGACGGGTTTTTCAATTATTGAGAATTAACCCACTCCTGAGATGGTAATATGGATAATATGGAAGTGGAGTGGTCATTAATTTTCAATAACTCATCAGACAAATATTCCACGTACCGGTATACTACGATCTCCACCACACATACACTACCATCCAAAAGTTTGGAATAATTACGTTTTTTTTAAGTCTTTTATTCTCACAAAAGCTGCATTTATTTGATCAAAAATACAGTTTGTTTGTTTGTTTTTAACGCTTCTGTGGATATTTCCATGGTGAGAAATTCATGGTAAAACTGTTTCAGGTTTTTACAATTTATTTTTGGTAACTCTAAAACTATATATGGTTTAACTTTGTTTCAATTTTCTTCAAAAGAGTTAACTGAGTAATTTTTTTAAACCAACACAATATAAAAAACATGCTTCAATGATGAAGAGATTTGACAGAAAGAACATGTTAAGTGGATCTTCTATTATTAAAATCTTGTGTGTCATCCTGGAAAAGGGAAAAAACTATCTGGTCCCATCGGTTTGAGGAGTTTGTTCTCTTCTGCTCACCAAGGCTGCATTTATTTGATCAAAAATACAGTAAAAATTGTGAAATATTTTTGCAATTTAAAACACTGTTTTCTATGTGAATATCTAGTAAAGTGTAATTTATTCCTGTGATCAAAGCTGAATTTTCAGCATCATTACTCCAGTCTTCAGTGTCACATGATCCTTCAGAAATCACTCTAATATGATGATTTGATGCTCAAATTTGATCAATTATTATTGGGCAACACTTTACACTAAGGTTTCATTTGTTAACATTAGGTAATGTATGAACTAAAAATGAGCAATACATTTGTTACTGTATTTGTTAATCTTTGTTAATGTTAGTAAAAACAAATTCAGCTGTTCATTTTTGGTTCATGCTAGTGTTGTAACTAATGTTAAAAAATACAACTTTTGATTTTAATAATGTATTAGTAAATGTTGAAATTTACTAAGATTAATAAATGCTGTAGAATTATTGTTCATTATTAGTTCATGTTAATGAATGTAGTTACTAATGTTAACTAATAAAACCTTTATTCAATAATAGGTAACACTTTACAAAAGTTTCTTATTATCAATGTTGAAAACAGTTGTGCTACTTAATATTTTTGTGATGCATTTTCTCAGGATTATTTGAAAAATAGAAAGTGCAGTGTCCAGCATTAACTTAAAATAGAAATCTTTTGTAACAATATAAATGTCTTTACTGTCACTTCTGAACAAATTAATGCATCCTTGCTTAAGTTAAAGTATTTTTTACTTCCCCTAAAATTGTGTACCATGGTTTCCACAAAAATATTAAGAAGCAAAAACTACAATAATCATAAATGTTTCTTGATCATCAAATCATCATATTAGAGTGATTTCTGAAGGATCATGTGACACTGAAGACTGGAGTAATGATGCTGAACATTCAGCTTTGATCACAGGAATAAATTACACTTTACTAGATATTCACATAGAAAACAGCTGATTTAAATTGTAATAATATTTCACAATTTTTACTGTATTTTTGATCAAATAAATGCAGCCTTGGTGAGCAGAAGAGACTTCTTTCAAAAACATTTAAAAATACATTAGTGTACATTAGTTTATCTCAGGACATTTATCAGGAATTGCAGCCCAATTCTCCATTACCAGATTAACAGTCTCCAGAAAGAGCGCAGAGAAGTGATATACAAATGCAATGCAAATCTTCATAGTCAAATCACCAATCAGAATCAAGAGTTCTGAGGCTGCTGCGTAACTTTGACCCTTCGTTACCTGAAGAGTCGGCAGGTCGATAAATATGTGCCGATCGAGCCTGCCTGGTCTCATGAGAGCGTTGTCCAGAACATCTGCCCGATTAGTGGAGGCCAGGACAATCACATGATCTGTGGTTCCCATTCCTAGACAAGACAGATGGAAAATGTGTTGATAATCACAGATTAAAGGTCACGTGTTCACTCGACTCGTTCAAATTCTTACTATGGATGTGCGTCACAAATAATTTAATTAAAACGGAAATTTTGTAACTTATGTAAGAAAGTAACTTAATAGAAAGTTTTAAAGAACAGCATTTATTTGATAATTTTTTTTTTTTTTAAATCAATTTAATGAATCCTTGCTGGATAAAAGTATTTAATTATTTCTTTTTTTAAATACTTACCCCAAACTTTTGATTGGTAGTGTATCATGGTTTCAACAAAAATCTGAAGCATTACAACTGTTTTCAACATTGATAATAATCATGAATGTTTCTTGAGCATCAAATCATCATATTATACTTATTTTTGAAGGATCGTGTGACACTGAAGACTGGAGTAATGAAGCTGAACATTCAGCTTTGATCACAGGAATAAATTACATTTACAATATAATAAAATATAAAACACTTATACTAAATTGCAACAACAATTTTACAACATTAATGTTTTGGCTAGATATTTGATCAAATAAATGCAGTCTTGGTGAGCAGAAGAGACGTCTTTCAAAAACAAATAAATCAAACTTTTAACTCATAGTGTGGGTCATTTACATGCACTGTGCTCGACTTGCACTATGATCATTGTACATTAAGCGTTCACTTGATCAACAGCTCCAAATATGGATACATTTATTAAAATCAACTGAACATAGGCAGTGCAGGACCATTATATACAAACTCAATAACCTATTATAAACACAATTCCTCAAGTAAAAGTTAAGTCTACACATGTGGGAGAAAACGACATGCAAGGTCTGAGGTAAAATTATTATTTTTTTGCTCCAAATGCGTTTCTAAATAATTTATTACTTCTAAAAATGCACAGTAACTGAACAAAGCCTTTGTAAAAAAAAAAAAAAAAAAAAAATGAAGCGAAACAAATAATATAAACAACTAGTATTTTCATTGTCTTACCGTCCATCTCCACAAGCAGCTGATTGAGGGTTTGCTCTTCCTCTGTGTTTGAGAAACCAGACATGTTTGTGGAGCGTTTCTTCCCCACGGCGTCGATCTCATCGATGTAGACGATGCATGGAGCTCGAGCTCGAGCCTCTTTAAACAGACTTCGCACTCTTGCGGCACCAAGGCCTGGGTGGGCAAAGATCGCTCAGATTTAAATATTAATGGCAATGGCATTCGAATAATAATCTCTATTTAGAGCTGGGCGGTATGACCAAAAATCCATCACGGTATTTTTCTAAATTATATCGGTTTCACGGCATGACGGCATTTATTAATTTTTCCTGAATGAATGTCATGGCAACGTACAACACAAAGTACCTCACGCGGGAAACACTTAACATAACGTGTAAATGCACGTAACTAACGAAAATCAAGCAAGCGCTAGTATGCAAAGGCCACGAAGTAACACATTAGTGGACCAGAGGGAATAATATGGAATTCTTTTCCAGAAAACTTCTTGCACAAAATAAATTCAAGCACTTTTTTGATTTTTTTTCCAGATTCACAAGCTTTCAAGGATTTCAAGGACCCGTGGGAAATAAACACGGGTGTCCGGTATGAACCGGTATACCGCCCAGCACTACTCTAGCGGTCTTATTTACCTCCAATCACCTCCACAAACTCTGACCCTGCCATGGCAAGGAAGGGCACCTGTGCTTCTGTTGCCACTGCTTTAGCAAGCAGGGTTTTCCCACAGCCAGGGGGTCCCAGGAGCAGAGAGCCTTTCGGCACCTTGGCCCCAAGCTGAAGGTATCGGTCTGGATTCTTCAAAAGAAAACAATTAGCGTTAGTTTTCTTCATATGTGCGAGTCTATGGCAGCCCATGGAAACGTCTGCGGGAAAGTTATGAAATTTGGCACACAGATAGAGGACAGTCTGAAATGTTACCATAGCAAATTTTGAGTCTCTAACTCAAACCCTCTGGCGCCACCTACTGTCCAATTTGCACTCAAGTTTATGCAAATAACTTTTGAACCGTAAGTGATAGAAACAAAATAATTTTACCTCTGATTCCTTTTTGATTTGATCCGAACAACCTTCTTTCTTTTTTAAACTTCCTAGACCGTTAGATCATCTTCAGACCAAAAGTTATAGAATTCATCAAACTGTGCTTGACAAATGAGCAAAACAAATTTGACCATAAGAACTAGAATTGAACCATAAGGGCTAGAAATATATATTTTTTTTACTTCATTGATTAGATTGCACCATGTGACGTAATTTTCCCGTCATGAAATCTGTCATTTTCTGAAAAACCTTCTTTTTTGCTTCGATTTTCACGAAAATTAGATTACATCATGTTCAGACCATGCAAAGTTACAGAATTCAAGTTGATTCGTCAAACCGTGCTTGAAAAACGAGAGAACGGATTCGACAAAGTGCATGCCAACTTGGACGTCTCTAACTCAAACCATCTAGCGCCACCAACTGTCCAATTTTGCGGTCATGTTAATGCTAATAACTTTTGAACATTAGGTGCTAGAAACAAAATATTTTTTTCCTCTGATTCGATCTGAAAAACCTTTTTTTAAACTCTTCCTAGACCATTGGAGCAATTTGCACAAATTGAATTAGATCATCTTCAGACCATGTCGACAAAGTTATAGAATTCATCCAACAGTACTTGACAAACAAATTATTAGTACTTAATTTCCACAATTATTATGACCAAACTTGGTGTGTGTTATGACAATCATGACCGGAGGGTACCTGAACAGTTTCGGCACAGTGCCACCTAATGGTCAGGAGATATGAAAAAAATGGCTATTTTTGCCTATAACTTCTAAACAGTTTGACTAAAAATTATGAGACCGGTCTCTTTAGATTTGGGGTGGCATGCTGAGTTGAACAATATCTATTTTTTGTCATAAAATATAGAAATGGTTGAAGGCATGATTCAATGACTCACTCGTTAAGGCTTTGACTTACCACCACCTACTGGTGGTTTTAGTTTCATATTTAAGCGATCATTTCTTATTTAAAAAAATAAATAATATTTCAATATTCAAATGTTATTTTTAAAACATTATCTCATAGCATTATGATACTGTTGATACTGATTTCATATGATTGATAAATATACTATAGTGTCTCATTATTTTAACTTAATTTACTGATTAAATATTTTTTTTAAATACATAAAAGATAATGCATACATCTAATAACGTTAGATTTTTCTTCTTCTTATTTGTACCTTATAAAAGGTAAAAATGCCCCTGGAAACCAATTTGATAATCAATTTGTCACCCCTTAATGAAAGTTAATTTCTTTCATTGCTGTGAACGGACCACCGCAAAGAATATGAAGAATATACATATTTTTAGGAGTCAGCTGTTAATATCACACATCCCTAGTTTACACTAATGAGTTTTATAGTGTCCCTATGAACTGATAATGCCACATGCACTCGCATTATGAATTGTGATCTGACACATTTCAGATCGTAGATTCCAGTAAATCTGAGCATGAGTAACGAGAAGATATTTGGAGATAATGTTTTAGGCCAAACTTTCAGATGCCCTTACCTTTAGATAGTCCACAAACTCTTTGACTTCCATCTTGGCCTCATGCATACCCGCAACATCTTTGAAGCTTATCCCTTTCCCAGATTTCCCATCGACAATAGTGAATTTAGCCATTTTCAACTGATTCTGGTGGAACAGACCGAAGATTTGACATCACAGAACATTTCATAGTAGTCTAAAACTAAAACAAATGAAGAAGTTGTGACTTACAAATGCGCTAAAGCCGCCATCTCGCCCACCCATTCCTGCCAGTCGGAAGATGTACCAGAGGATTGCAACCCCAATGGCAGCCATGCCAAGTGCATAAAGGGCACTGTGGAGGACAAGAAACTGATCTAGAGGTATTCTGTCATGATAACAGTCGATTTTAAAGTGCCCCAATTATGCTGCTATTTTGTCTCCTATAATAGATTTACATGCATCTCAGCTCAAAAAACACTTTAATTTTCTCATAATATACATTGCACATCACCTCTTTTCTCATAGTATCTGCCATGATTGGTCAGATGGCTCAGTCTGTTGTGATTGGTCTACTCTGCACTGATTGGTCAGATGGCTCAGTCTGTTGTGATTGGTCTACTCTGCTCTGATTGGTCAGATGGCTCAGTCTGTTGTGATTGGTCCACTCTGCTCTGATTGGTCAGATGGCTCAGTCTGTTGTGATTGGGCTACTCTGCTCTGATTGGTCAGATGGCTCAGTCTGTTGTGATTGGTCTACTCTGCTCTGATTGGTCAGATGGGTCAGTCTGTTGTGATTGATCTACTCTGCTCTGATTGGTCAGATGGCTCAGTCTGTTGTGATTGGTCCACTCTGCATTGGTCAGATGGCTCAGTCTGTTGTGATTGGTCCACTCTGCATTGGTCAGATGGCTCAGTCTGTTGTGATTGGTCTACTCTGCTCTGATTGGTCAGATGGCTCAGTCTGTTGTGATTGGTCTACTCTGCTCTGATTGGTCAGATGGCTCAGTCTGTTTTGATTGGTCTACTCTGCTCTGATTGGTCAGATGGCTCAGTCTGTTGTGATTGGTCTATTCTGCTCTGATTGGTCAGATGGTTCTGATTTGGCAGCAGAAAACAGAGTCTTCTCACCACGTGAACAACACAAACCAAACTCTTCCAGTCTCAGCTACAACTACAGTGTTTAAGGGCGGGGCAAAGTAGACGCTGTTCGCGGACAGCCAATGAAAACCATAGGCTGGCATTATGCAAATGAGTTACAAACCTACATAGGCTTGCACAGGAAGTGACACTAGAATTACTGACGACTCGTTTCTGCAGTTCAGAATCGATTTCTCGTGCATTTTGATCTTTAAAACTTTGCAGACCTTTTACATTCACACACTGCATGCAATGTAATATTTGAAAAAGCATAATGGGGCTTTTTTTTTTTTCCGCTGCCGAGGTTTGCCTGATCGGTGTAAAGTCTAAATTACTCACTTCCCAAAGAAGCCTGTGCGCTTGTAGTTCACCGGAATTCTGTCTTTGGCATCTATACTCAGTTCTTCTTCTGCTGCTCTGAGCTTCTCCTCAAACTTGTCAATATTGGCCACCTGCATTCGGTACATCAGGGCCAGTCTCTACAACAGACAACAGGACAATAATGGATTTGATAGCACCATAATGATAACAATTATTTTAAAATCATTAAATCTGATGTGAAATGACGTACAGGTCTTCCGAAGATGACTGCACCGGGGTGAAGGTAGATCTCGACGATGTCGCTCTCTGGCACCACCTGTACTCTCGACACCTCTCCTTTGGCCAGCATTTCATTTACAAAATCATTCCAGGATATGTTTCCGCCACTGGTATTGATGGAGTTGAGCAAGCTCATGATGACAGCGATAATAAAAAGTGTGCGCAGTCGCTCCCTATACATCTGATCCTCCTGCTCTCGTCTCTTTTTCTCTTCTAGGAAAAAAAAAAAAAAAAGCAAAGTATGCATGACTAATTTGGCATGAAAGTACATCTGGCTGTCTGAAATATTTGAGTTGGTCAACAAATTGCATAATCGACTGCTGTCCCAGTTAACCTGATGTCATATTTCAAAGAAATTGGAACAATAGAACAATAGAAACAAATGAAATAGTGCTTTGAAATAGTGTTTTTCAGGTGCATCTAGCCTAGTATTCAAATAAAATATAGTTTTATTAGGCTGCTGTCACTTTAAGACCTAAAGCACAGATCTAATTTACACACCACTTTTCTTTCCCAACTGTTTACATTTACTTAACCGATTGTTAACATTAATACTCAGCAAGATGGGCATTTTGACACGCAAGAACACGTAAGCATCGAATTCAGTTCTCTTGTGCAGTTTATTGTGCTTTTAATAACTTCAAGCACATTAAGCTTTTTATTTTCACATTAATTTCTTTATAAATCTAACGTGTCAGTAACTTTAAGCAGTCCTGCGCTGCGTGGATACATTTACATCCATCCATTCTGATTGGAATACAGTCAGAAAACATTCACGAAAATAGTTCTAAATGAAGCTGTCATTGAATGAATCGTTTGAGTAAATGATTCAATAACCCATTTATAAAGACAGACATTTGCTTCATTTCACAAACATGTATTCTTTACTTTAATGAGCTCATTGTATCTGCCTTAAATTAACACATTTTTAGCTAACTGTGTAAATTGTATATATTTCTGAAATGCATAACTAAGACAGTCACCTCTGACAACAGATCACTGTAAATTATAATGTAGATTATAATGCATTTTCTGTACAGCTGCTTTGAAATATGTATTGTGTATTTGTATTTGAAATATGTATTGTGAAAAGCGCTATACAAATAAATGTGAATTGAGTTTCTGAATGAATCAGCTGTTTGAAACAAATCATTTGAATGAATGATTCAGAGACTCACTCATGAACACAGGGACTTGCGAATTGCGATAGTCTTTTCTTCACTATTGTGATGCATAACGGCTTCTCGAACAAGAACAAATGTAGGACGGGACTTAATTTCGTCATTGGGAATTGATTGTCATTTGCTATTGCTGGATCTTATGCGAGTGACAGGTTGCCCCGCCCTCGCACCAGTAAACACGTCATTATACCCTTCAGGGTGATAAAACACTTTGCTTTGGGATCCTGATTACTTCTACAAGGTATATTTTGTGATGTAAACCATTGATTCAAAAATTAACAAAATACCTTCATCCTCCTCTGGAGTCTTCCCTTTACCACCCTCTTTCTTTTCATGTCTTCTGTTGGATGTGCTGAAATAATGAGTAGCTCCTGAAAGATGTGAAACACATTCCCATTATGCAAAGCACCAAGAAGACTGAATCAGAACAAGCTTTAAGATTCATAAGACGTCAAGAGCTCTGCATCACTACTCTGGTGAAAACATTCAAATAAACCAACTACTTACCTAAAAGTTTCCACAGTTTCATAGGATTTGTGACCAATTTGTGGCAACTATGGAATTCAAGTCCAATAAGCCTTGGGATTAAAGGCTTTGCCAAAATGTTCTGTTGAAATGATGGAAACTTGGTTAATCATCCAAGTAACGTCAAGGGCATGCATAATCATGGACAAATAAACTGGCCAATATATACAGGCCTTTTGATATTGCCTGGTATTATTATAATCAACCTGCAAGTTCCCTTATGGCCAAAATCTAACAGACTAGACTCAAATTGACTTAAAGGGATAGATGCTATGAAGTTCAGTAATGTTAAAGGGATAGTTCGCCCAAAAATGAAAATTCAGTTATTAATTACTCACCCTCGTGTCGTTCCAAACACGCAAGACATTCATCTTCGGAACACAAATGAAGATATTTTTGATGAAATCTGAGAGATTTCTGTCCCCCGATTGACAGCTATGCAACTACCACTTTCCACATATAAACATTCATCAACTCACACATTAGTTGTGGTAAACAGAAGCATGTTCACTTGAAGTACGAGAACCAATGAGGTTTATTCTCCTGTTAGCATGTTTTAACCTTCCACAAGATGTTTGTTCTCGCGTGTCAAGCAGGCTCAGTTGTGTTTCTGTTCGCTGATCAATGTTTAAATCTGAATAAAAGCCATTAAATCTGTTCATCATATAAAGCAATCGAGTCTCTTCAGAAAAATTTGGACTGAACCGCTCAATTCACATGGATTAGTTTTACTAGTAACTTTTAAAACCGTCAAAGTGGTAGTTGCGTAGACTGTCAATGGAGGGACAGAAAGCACTCAGATTTCATCAAAAATATATTAATTTTGTGTTCTGAAGATGAACGAAAGTCTTACGGGTAAGGAACGACATCATGACATCATTTTAATTTTTGGGTGAACTATCCCTTTAACGTCACTGAACTTCATATTAACATAAATAGTTTACATAATGCTTGGTCGACGTTCAAAAAAACCCACCTGAATGCGTCCTGATTTTAGACCTCTTGTGTTTGCAGTCACTAAAGACGAGTGTGAAGTCACATTGCTCTCCAGGAGTTTTCTGCTGGTTTGAAAACAACTGAAACGATTCAACGACCAAATTCGTTTGTCGTAACATCTGCTTCCACGCAGCAAAAGTAGCGCTGCCATAGTCAAATCTGGTTTATCGCGTCGCTTGGATCAAAGACATACTATAATGTGACCTCTTAAAGAGCTGAATTATCACACAACTGCCATGATTCTGCTGGGCTTATCCAACACAGCCAAATATAGCTGCTGTTAAATAACAACCGCGTCTTCTACACGGATATTTCGGAAATATACAGAGCAAATAAAACGTTTAAGTAAAATAAAAAAGCTGTCTTAAATGATACAATCACAAGGACATTATAAAGCCGTGAACTCTATTGGTGTTTACCGCACAGGCTCGGGAAACATGTCTGTTGAACTTTCACCTTCGGAGTCAGCCAATCAGGAAAGGAAACCGCTCGAGAACGGGCTGACGGGAAATGTCGTTCTACTCGCAGTTGAATAACCAGTAAAACTACAAACGGTCGTAGATGGGGCAAAACAAAAAAGAAACACACACACTGTAATCTGAGGTTTAAAATTAAGTTAAAATGTAGTTCCTGTGCGAATAAAAATAAATAAATGATTTTTAAATATATATAGGCCTTTTTTTTACTGGTTGGTCGTCATGTCCCTTTTGTTGTTGTGGTAAGATTTCACATCTGATTTGGGCCTGTGTGATTTCATATGTCTTAGTGTTGGGATATGAAGTGGGGGTGCAGAAAATTTGAGTATAATTATGACAAGATCTATCTCAGAAAATGAATTCTATGTTCTTTACAGCAGAGGGAGCCATTGCGTTATTCTGCTCTGCAAGAAATCGGTGTCACACGCTTGTGACGTCAAAGCGAAATTAAAACAAAAACACATTTACCCTACAGTCAATGAAAACAACACGTGCTGTAGCTGATGTGCTCGCAATCCGTCATCGGCAAGCAGTTTATAATACTACAAAAAGTACGATTTAGATTGCGGTAAACAGTTGTTTCAGATTCTAAACTAAGACTGGATAAAGAAGAATAATTAGCTCTGTTCACTCGTATCTTAAAAACCTAACTCAGTCAACTTTACAACATATTCCCACACAGGTTCTCCATTTTCCTCTCACCCAAATGGAGCTCGCAAAAACATGCCACTGTCTACGCCATTATGGCTCGAGATCGCCAAAGAAAACAACGTTGAGGCTTCCCTCGGAAGAGCCACAATGGCGCCAGTTTCGCCGTTGCAGCGGGGACCAAACAGTGACCGCCCATACGCGTCAACCAATCACAGCTCGCGTCTCCGAAGCTCGCGTTCGCTCTTCGTCAGCGCGAGTCGAAACGGTTCGGAAGGAGTCGGACGTTGAGGATTAACTTGAAGCGGAATTTTATTTTTACACCTCAAAATCAAGCCAAATCAGCAAACTTACCGTTACTGAGACTTTTTTTTCAAAGGAACGGATGGAGAGTTTATAACCATTTCTCTGACCATTTCATCGGAGCCCTGAGAGGTTTTAATCATCGCATTTTTGAGGAGGTAATCAGTGATTAGCTTTAGCACGCTGGCGCGAGCGCGGACTGAGATGAGCGTCGCGCGCCTCGGATGTTCCCGCATCGGAGATTGCTGAAGTGGAAGGCCTCAAATGGGAAAAACAAGCATCGGGAAGGAATACCAAGTATAATTTTGTAGATGTAGCTCACGTTTTAAAGAAGGTAAGCATTTTTAAATAGCTATGTTTTCGGCTAAAAGCCATTTTCGTGTCGGAAAAACGTTTGTACGTCCTCTCAGGCGTCGACTTTCACGGTTAGCCCGCTAACGGATTTAGCCCCGTTGCTAACGGGAGTTTGTTTCCCTCCCCCACCCTGAAGTCGAGGAAATGTTTGCGTATTGCTGAAAATCTATATCTATTTTGTCAGACTGTGCAAATGTATTCGTTCCTGCGCCTTGTGTAGGTCTAAAATGATGAAGGTTTGTAGTAACTGAAGGCGAGCGTGTGAAGCTGGAGAAATGAAAATAATCCTCGTCATGTTGTCGTTTTCTCTCTGGGAATCGGATACGGTCAGACAGGCTCTGCAGAAATCAGCCACTGGGATGGGCAGCTTAATATATGTATGTTTCAAGGGCACATGTACGAGGAAATATTGTTGCCTATGTGCTGATATGGTTGCAGGGATTATGGAGATATGGTCTGTAATAATAATTTGCTTTGGGTTACCAGTGCACCATTCTGAGTACAAATATTAGATCACTGCAACACTCAGTTGTGATGATTAGATGTGTTTTTTATGGCATTGACCATATATTGTTGGTGATATGTATTCAGTTTTGGTTTGGTTTTCAATTCCCTTATGTTTAAGGGGGGAATTTGACTCTGTCAAGTAAAAAAAACACCTACTTTTGTAGAATAATAATAGCATTCACACAAGATCAGTGAAGGCAGATGCAGTGCAACAATCATACTATTTTACTAGGGATGCACGATATATCGGCCAACATATCAGTATATGTAAATTTTTTAATGTTATTGTCATCGGCTCAACAAAAAAATGTGGCCGATATATTAAAGTTGATAAATAATGGATTATTTCCTTCAGCTGAGACACTTCACTTCAATATTCACCATGAATTGCTTGAAATAGGATTGGAATCACTTTGAAAAGGAAAATACAGTAAAGTGCAACATGTGCAGCGCAAGTCTGTCATATAGGCTACGTAAAACTATAATGAGAACATCCTTATAATTGTGTGCTTGGGACATGGATTTTAATTATGAGGCTTTTGTTTTAGTAATCAGGCTCTCAAAAATTATATAAACATTCGGATTTAGATTTATCGGCAAATATATCGGTTATATCGGCTTTCAAATATAAAGAATTATCGGTATTGGCTACAATTTTCACATCAATGCATCCCAATATTTTACCACAGAAAATGCTTTTTCATTGCAAACTTGTTTTATATAGCTGATCCTATTAAATGTTTCTTGCTTTTGCTTCAGGACATTAGTAAGAGCCGAACTTCACTATCTCTTCTATGTGATGTGAGGAAGCCAAGGCTCTGAAACCACGTTTCGGGAAAACTGCATGTGGATGTGACTCGTGGACGTGCTTGTTTAGACATTATGTGGTGTGATTGTTTACTTCAGCGAGGAGTTGCACCGAAGCAGAGCCTTGCAATACTTCTTTAAAGGCTGATCTGAAGGATAGAGAGAGAATCTGTGTAAGTTTGTGATGAAGTAAACAGAGCTGGTGTTGGTGCAGTGGAAGAACACTGCGGCGTTGGGGCGTTAGCACACACTCTCTCTCTCTCTCTCTCTCTTCACATACTCTGCTGCCACTTTACATCCCTCCCTTCCTCACGTTTGTTTAATTCTTCTGAGCTCAACTTTTATGCAGAGTCGTCTTACGCAACCGTGAAACTCTGTTGACTTATGGCACTTGTAGACTGTTTACCAGAAGGCGGTTTAAAAGCACTAATCGGGATTTAGCTGAGGATCCGTGGGTGTTTGTCTGAGGTTGTCGGGCCTGTTTGTCTACCCTTGTGTTGTGAGAGTCCTGCTCATTGTTTGGCAGAGAGGGGAAATTGACTTTTGTCTGGGGTGTGGGGTCAGGAATGCTGTTTCAGAGAGCTTTTTCTTTGCATTTATGATGGCAGTCTTACTCAACCGTAATTATTTGCTCTGTCTTTCTCAATGCAGCGAATTCTGTGCCGTTGACTCATGGAACATGGTCATTTCCGATAGTTGCAGATTAAATGTTTTTTAATGTATGATGGTGGTGTTATAAAGGTCAGCATATATGGTGTCAAAACATTTTTCTGGGTTTGAAACAAATCCATGCTCCGTCACCATGAGAATTGACATAATTAGGTCTGCAGAGACATGCATTTTTTGGCTTAGCGTTCCTCATTGGCGGGCTTTTTTCAGCTTTACTGTTTGCAAACATGAACAGCTCTTTGAAGGTAGGGTAGGCAATTTCTGAGAGGCTAGCGATAGCAACTTTGAAAGCATGCGATTCCACTCTGCCTTCATACAAAGCCACGCCGCCTCAAAAACACATCAACGCACACAGAAGAGTCTGCAAAGTGTCTAGAGAGACCAGAGATGTCTCAAACCACATAACATTACAATAATAATGATCATAAACAGTTTAAACATCTGTAATTTGTACCACCTGACTGCTGCAGATTCATTTCGCCGTTGATTGGATTTTTGTAGGGCTGGGTGATTATAATCATTTCTCATTTTTACGAACCGATATCGATTCAGTTAGCAGGTCTCCAGACTGCGACTAAATATTAATTTGCGAGTGATATTTTTGCTGAGATTGCCATTGTCGTTAATATAAATTTACATGTTATGGTTAAAAATTGCATGCCTTTTTTACCTGCACGTTCTGTGATGAGTAGCCCTTCACATCTTTTATGTTGACGTAATAAAATGAGACGACGCGCTGCAAACTTGCATTGGAAAAAAACCTCACTGAGTTTGAGCGAGCGACAAAATACGCACAGGGACTAGAGTGCGGATCGGGCCGAATTTTTTTTGTCCGAGCCCGGCCCGCGTCCGACATAGCAGTAACCGAACCCGACCCGAGCCCGACAGGCATAAAGATATTTACATAAATCATGCATATGACTATTGTGATCTGTTTCAAGACAGAAATGATTTTGGCCAAAAACGTAGGCTACATGATTGCTAGTGACTCACATCTACGGACAATAATGTCCATCGGTTCACCTGACTGTGGAGGAAACCTGTGATTTGAACTCCTATATGACAAACATTAATTGTTAATGTATTTTAATCTTGACTGTCTTCCGTAATAGTCTCTGCTTTAATGTTCTGGCTGTGTGTAGCCTATTCACGTCCTAGTCGAGAGGCGTCCTGCAATTGCGCGAGGAACCTGATTGGTTTAGGCGCGAAACAGGCGCCCTCTAATTCGCTCGCGCTTCCTGTCATTCAAGCTCAGGTTTTGACAGCTCGAAGATAGCGTTATCTTAAAGCTAAACGCCTACCACAACGACAGATGGATAGGGCTGTGACGGTGGCAGTTTTTTACCACCGCGGTGGTAATGGACCCAAATACCGGCGGTGTTGCGGTGTTTGGGGGGTTGTTTTGAAATAAATAAATAAAAACAAAGAAACAACACAATAAAGCCTCTAAAGCATTGCAATAAATATCAGTAAATACTGGTAACTTACATAATATAATAAATCTATTCTATTTAAGAAAAATCTTAATCTATTTAAGAAAAAATAAACTTTTGTTTAATATTTCCACACAAAGACGCGTGATACAGCCTACCGCTCTGCGCTTTGAGAGGGATGTGGGACACGAGCAGGAAAGAGACCATCAATCTCTTTTCTGATATCTTCATGTTTTCTACTTGTAAAAGGTATGAAGAGCGAATTTTATCTTCCACATGGGCAAGACATTTAAGCTATGTTTGCGCGCTGCCAGAGAAAGCCAAACTAAAATCACCCGCGCGTGTGAAACGCGCTTTACAAATGAACTTGACGCGCCTATACCAATATGTCTAATAACAAGCACAAACTGTGTTAAAAAGAATTTGACGTACATGTAAAAAATGTAGGCTATATCTGTCCTACAGCGTTTTTTCTACTTTACCACAGTAAAGAATACGAAAATAATCGACCTAAAAGCGAACAAAGGAAGAAATGTTTATAATCCCCTTTGGAAATGGGTGAGACGCGAGTGAAGGTATGGGAAAAGAAAAAAGAGATTCCATGCAGGGATGAGTCACGATTTTTGAATATTCGATTATGTTCTAATGTCTGTTGTGCGATCATTCTCTAAAATAAAAGCTCCATGTTCTGGTGCTGATGCGGTTGACGCGTTCATGTGGGTGACGCTGCCAATAACGCACACAACAGCTGTCACAAACCGGCAAAAGTAATGATTATGAACGTGTCAAATTATAGCAAGGAGACATTTGAATTGTTTATTAATAAAGTGGGTTTTTTTTGTGTCAGTGTTGGGCTGCAAAGATGAAGTTGACGATGCTCACTCGTCATCTTCGCAGTGAACGCGCCTAGAGAGAATTGCACACTATACGGAATACATAAACATATGCTAGTCGGTTTATTTTCGTTTTTAATTGTTTTGTTTAAAAGTAGACAATTCAACTTCAGTGTTTCCCCTACCATTATATAAGGGGGGCGCCCCGCCCTCCTAACGGCTCCCCCCGCCCCCCTTGAAGGTCAAGTAAATTTGATTTGATTTTCTTTATAGCGCCAGATTAATTTTTTTTATTTTATTACAAAAACTAAATAGCCCTTAAGTAATATGTTATTTATCTTATTTCCACGATGGCATGTCTTTTCTGTCTGTGTTTGCGCGTTTACGATTATCCAAATGAGTGCGCAAGCGCGCACACTCACACACAAACAAACACTTGCGTCAAATACAGAGCACTAGCGGACAGAGAGCGCGCGGCGGGAAATATGTCGCTGAACTGAAGATGGCAACACTCGCTCTACTGCGAGTAGCAGCCGGAGTAGCTCTCCTAACGCCCGTTTCACAAATATTTCGTTTGCAGTGTGTATGCGGTGAGTATTGTTTTCCGTACCCATGTTTACAGAGCTTTCACACTGCACGTGGATGCAGTCCGTGTCGATGATCGATCCGTTCCAGTTGCGGTGCGTATACAGCAGTGCAGCGATCATTTCCGCACCGAGTCTATTTTTGCCGTTTATATACTGTCTATGATTTTTGCTGTTCTGCAAACGCTGAATTAAAGTGACAGCGCATGTTTCGTGGTCAAAATGAACACAGATTGACCTGAAAATGTAGTCATTTCACCATAAGTGCGATTAATTAAATAAAATGTATGTATTTATACCATAAATGTATTTAATTAAATGCTACTTTTTTCATTTTAAGACCGGGGTAAAGCAAGGAAAACTACAATTTACCTCAACAAGGCGACATAATGACATTCGTGGAGGTGGAAAAACAAGTTCTTTGTGACATGCAAGATTTATTGTATTAAAATTGAAATGCAAAAGATTTTAATATAAATACATGGTTAAATATTTTACCACTTGCTTGAGCAACTTAATATATAATTATATAGAAGTAATGCATTGAATAATACATTGTTTAAAGTGTGTTAAAACGTGAACGCGCGTTCACAGCAGTGCTGCGCCTGACAGGATTATTCTCTCCAATGCATCATAGAAATAAAAACTTCTCCCATTTAAAATTTGTTTGTCATATAAATGTATTAACTAACATTAACGAACAATGAATGAGCAATATATTTGTTAGTATTTATAAATCTTTTTTTAGTTGTTAGTTAAAAAATAAAACTATTTAAGCTCTGGTCCATTAATATTAACAAATACTTCTATAAATTTAACAAACGTTATTTGCAAAAGTCAATTTTAAAAAGATTTAAATATGTTTATTTTATTTTTTTAAAGAGATATCTTATGTCAACATTTTTTAAAAAAAATTTGTGTTTTATGTTAACTTTTACAAAGCATTACCCTCCCAGACAACCAATTAATGTGATAGATAGATAGATAGATAGATAGATAGATAGATAGATAGATAGATAGATAGATAGATAGATAGATAGATAGATAGATAGATAGAGTCTGTGTCAATTTTCCCCAACCAACCAACCAACCAACCAACCCCCCCCCCCCCCCCCCCCAAACCTGTAAACCTAGGGGAAACACTGAACTTTCTATATGGAATAACTAATGGAATATTTTTAAATTCGCTGATTATCGGGTGAAGATCGCAAACCAGAATTCAAAGCCGACAAAGTTTAAATTTATGGACTCACGCACAACTCTCTCATTCGTCATGAATTCAAACTTTTCCATGGCTGCGCCTGCAATATAACATTTAATTGCTAACCTATTATTTATTTTGTAAACAAAGCTTTGTGTGTCATAATATTAATGTAAAACAGCATTCACATACAAACTTTTTTTTTTTTGCAAACCACCGCCGGTACTCCTCAGCCACCGCGGTGGTGCGGTTGTCAAGTTTACCGGCACAGCCCTACAGATGGATAAAATGGTAAGATGATACTAAAAACCGCACACAATCAGGGAAAATAAATTGAATAAAAATCTAGTTATATTAATGTCATATCAAATAGCCTTGTCACCTCAGAGTCATCACCTCAGATAAGATACCATGACAATATAACAACCTACTTTATAGCAGGCTATGTATGTATATATATATATGTGTGTGTGTGTGTGTGTGTACACACATACATATTCACACATACATATACACACACTAGGGTGACCACCTAGTCATCACCTTGTTGATTTTCCAAACAGATTCTATGTATTTCAGACGCGTCACATCCATAACAGGGTTTTTGTCACATCCATAACGTTGGTTTTTCCTCATAATACACTTCATAAAAATATATATATTTTAAACATTGATATTTTTATGTTCGGCTAAGACCCCTTAATCATGTGGATAGCAATATTTATACATTGGACTTAAAAGTTCACAGACTTTAAAGGAATTCGAACAGTATACCAAAAACTCTGTCATTTCCCGTCACATCCATAACGCATGCATATTTTCCTTTTTTGGGGGTGCTTAGATATATTTTAGAAAAACATATTTTGCCTGTCAATTCCCCAGATTGGGTGCTCTGAGAATATGCATTTCCAATGTCAATATTGTAAGAAGTTTTTTTTTTTCGAGACATTTCACCTGTCATTATGAGTTCAAATGTCACATCCATAACGCTGGAATTGCCCTGTAGTGAAGCATCCATAATCGCAGTAAGATTTGAACTTAGGCTAACTGTCACCTTTAATATGTTACTTTTAATGTGTTTAGTTGTAGTAAACAATTAACAAACTTTCAGCTTTCAAATTCTGTCAATTTTATCACGAAATACAAGCACACAATAACTGTGAATCGAAATCGAATCGTGAAATCTATCAATACCCAGCCCTAAGTTTTTGGTCCTGAGACTTCCACAGAAGATACATGTACATGTTTTAATATTTAGACCACTTCTATTATTGATTGCCATCAGGATGTGAAGAGAGTTTCAACCAGTATAACAAGAAGTGTTTATAAAACAAATTGCTTTCTCTACCTTTAAGGACAGCAAGTTAAGAATGATCTATTAATGTTTTGTAAATGTATGTGAATGTGCTTCCAGGCCGATTGGTTTGTAGATGCCTAATACTTTGGAGGCAGCTTTTCTTTGAGTGCTTTGGTTATTACTAGTTAGTGCACGGCTTTTCACGGTTCCCACGCTAGTGGGAAAGCTTGACATAAGAGGGAATGCAACAAGTGTTTTTCCAGGCCTGTACATTTCTGTAATTTATATTTTGAAAAGTATGTCTGCAAAATATCTCTCAGGACACGCCATCTTACTGAGGACTGGGTCTCGGCAACAAAATCACAATACATATATATTACGATACAGAGGTACTGTGACGTATCACAATATAGGTCATTATTGACTTAATTTTCTCCTTATCAGAATTTAGTGTAACAGTTGTTTATTTTATATTGTGTACAGTGCTGGTGCTATGTGGAGTTTTCATTTGAACATTGGGTACAATATTTTGCATAGTTTACTTGTAAATCATCTAAGGCCAGAAATTGTAGTGAATTCAAAGAAATAGGGATGCGTCAATCATGATGTTTCATGGGCGATTCAGTTTTTTTATTTTTTTATATATATATACAGACAAATTTACTGATTCCGATACCGGTTGCTGATTTTCCCCCTTTTCTTTGTTGTTTATTTTCTCTATAACTGGACAAACTGTCCTTAAACATTAGAGGAAACTTGAGAAAACCACTGCATTCCGATCCAAACAAAGATGCTACACACATGTAATATGAGCAGTTGTTTTTGATTTAAATTAGATTGTATAATTTCAAGATGTAAAGCACGAACAGAACGGACTAAATCTGCACAAAACTAAAACAGCAGACGGATTGAATGAAAAGGCTTTTATTGGTAAGGAACGGTTCCAGTTATGTTTCCACTTGAGCCTCGTACAGTACGGCACGATTACAAACCGTTCTTGGCCTGGATTTCTCAGCACGGATGGAATGGAGCGGTTGAGAGAAGAGAACGGCTTGGCTGACAGTGGAAAAGGGGCTTTTGTAATATATCCACATAAATGGCATGCAATGCTGTTGGT
Organism: Abramis brama; assembly: GCF_963993115.1. Lineage (NCBI taxonomy): Eukaryota > Metazoa > Chordata > Actinopteri > Cypriniformes > Leuciscidae > Abramis > Abramis brama. Next base: position 60,371,541 of record NC_139965.1, on the reverse strand, counting down.
GCCCAAGTCCAGTATAGAGATCAGCCAAAATAAAATGAAAATCTGATTCATAGCAGGTTGACTGGTGCATCTCTACTTAGAAATGTTCACATTGCTGGTGCAAATGAATGTATCTCTACAATTATGAAAACTGATAATAGAAAACTTCTCCCGAAAAGCTAAAACAATATTCAATATCTCCAGCTCATGTGTTCCAGTTACAACAAGAAAGAAATCCTGTACTATCCCAAACCCAGACATTTAATGCGGGACAGAGAATTTTTGATGTTTGTAGAGAATTGTAGATGTTTAGATGTATATCTTAGTTCACCTCAATGGTTTGCTGGCAGATTTAGGAGCAGCAAATGGCACAAGCATCCACGGGAATGAACACAGACTTGCTGCATCACACTTTTATTTGAGCAGAATATCACACTGAAGATCTCTGAATGCTGCTTTCTCAGTGGAGTGTGTGTGTGTGTGTGTGTGTGTGTGTTTGCATAGTTTCCAAGTTGGGAAAGATCTGGGCAGAATATTACTGTATTTTGTTACTGTAAAACTCTGATTGGGAAATTGGTATCTGGTAAAACCTGGTATCTGGCATCCTCAATTGTTTACTTCTGGGTTAAGTTGAACCAAGATGTAGCCAATTCTATTATTAATATATTAATTTATATTCTGTTCATTAATTTCAGAAACTTGCAAAATGTTTTCAGCGTTTCTTTTAAAAGTTTAATTTAGTTTAATTTGTGAGACACATTAGCCTTAGTGCGTAACTTACATTTCACAGGTATATTCTTCATCTGTAAATGTGAAGAAAATCATGCAAATATTTCCATTTTGCTGCCAGTATTGAATAAGGCTTATGCAAGCGAGTCTCCGCTAAACTTCACAGACTTCAGTGAACGTGTGTATGTGCGCCAAACACACAGAGCGCAATAGAATGAGTGAAATAATTCTACTTGTGCTAAAATAGTTGGATATAAAATGTGCCATGTACAATTTCAAATGTATTTTTATGATAACTAAAGTTTTTCTGTTTTCTGCGGTAGCACTTTATATTTCTATGGCGTCTCTGTCGAAGAGTAATTAGCTGGTGAAGTGGATTTACTTATTGTAGAGTTAAAGAAAGTTATCATGAGCATTGTAATGTTTGAAGCAGATTTCATAACAAATGTCAGTCGACCAGGAAGATTTTGAAATCTTCACATCAGTTCGTTAATAAATCAGTTCATTCATGAATCCGTAAGATCTTACCTTCATGCTGTGGAAATACAAACCGGAAGACTGAACACAACGAGCGCGGCGCTGAAAAGGGGCGTGGCTACATGAGGTCTATGATTACATTAACTACATAATGTACTTGATTACATTTGTTTTCATAGATTTCAATATGAACATTGTTTGTAGGACAACACCGGGCGAAAAAAAGTAAAAAATACAGAGATATACTGTATATCGGCATTCTGCCAAAAAATACATAGATTATTTTTTTTGGCCATATCGCCCTGGCTTAACTCAAATTAAGTGTGGACCACTACTGCACTTGTACTGCTGAAACAGCTTTATCAATACTCGAATCAGCAGGGGATCGGCCTATGTGATGATATATCGTCCCATTGATGTATTGAACACAGCCTTAGTGTTACTGAAAAAATTAGTAACCAAAGAAGTATAATTATTTAATCTATTATTGCCACAAATGGAAACCTGATTGACCTGAAAGAGTCTAGTAATGACACATGATTGGTTGATGTTGGAACTCTTAATGCTGGCATATTTCACCAATAAATGTATGCATTTAGCAGACGCTTTTATCCAAAGCGACTTACAAAAGAACAAAAGCAATTCATCAAGGAGCCAGTAATATTCATAATATACAAAGCCAGGTTTATTTGACAAATAAATTAGGAAGTAAGCTAGACAAGAGGGAATAGGGCTGCATAAACTAATCAACAGTGAAAATAAACTTTAACGTTGTGCATGGAAAACCTCTTCCAGTCACATAATTTAATAGATTATTTCTATGAAAAAAAAACAACTGAAAAAGAGTGAAGATCACAGAGGAAGCTTCTATGGGAAAAGTGCACAATCCAAGTGGCCCAAAACATGAGAATGTTGTATATTAATTGCTTAAACTCTCTGTCAGGTGCTCTGTGTATTGCTAAATTGGTTTCAGACATGGTTTAAGCATAACTTATGTTTGACAGTTACATCCTTATCTGTAAATGTTACAAACTCTGTATAAAGGCTCATCTTGACAGCATGCGAATCCTCACAGACTTCACTGAACGACTTCGCCGGCACTCGCATGCGCATCGAACAGATGGAGTGCAATAGAAAAGAACTGTTGAATCAGACAAGAAGAAAAGAATAGAAAAGAAGCCCAGTTACTGTTGAATGCCAAAATGTTTTTGTTCATTTGTATTGTTGGAGCCCTACTCGCCTAACTTTTAAATCAGAATGAATGTTGATTTAAAGGCCCACTGAAGTGCCTTGCAACGCGCAGCTTTGTAAGATGATGCGTTGATGTAATCTCCACTGAAACAGGAAGCCATGGCGTGATGTATTGAATGGCCACGCCCCCTTTTCAATTAGCCAATAGCGTTTAGTTTACCCCACAGACTGACAGCACCATGGAAGCGAATCTGACCGCTGATGATACGTTGGATTCAATAGTAGAGGATTCATTCATTTCGTTCTTAACCAACGTACAGTTGGAAAACGGAATAAAACTCCGAACACACACCTTCAACCCATATTGCTCCGTGACGTGTCAGTGGTCGCTCTGGTCAGGTGGTATTTATAGCATAGGGGTGGAGCTTTAGATTCTAGAGAGCATTTGATTGGACAGAAGATGTGATGAGAAGCTGAAGTCCACGATGATGTCATAAAAATCCCTGATCCATTTTAGTGGAAGTGGGAGACTGTAAGTTTTGAATGCTTATATCTCCTAAATGTGAATTTTGTCATTGTTTTGGAACACACCAACTTATTCATAACCATAATAAAGATAGGCCAAAAATGAAAATTAGCCCATGATTTACTCACCTTTAAGTCATCTTAGGTGTAGGCTATATGACTTAATGCCAAGCTAGTTATTTGACTTTATAAAGTTTTAAATATGGATATTTTTCTTACACAAACGCATCACTTCACTTCAGAAGGCCTTTATTAACCCGCCAGAGCCGCGTGAGTTCGTTTATGATGGATAGATGCACTTTATGATGATAGAGTCGCTTTTATGATGGATAGATGCACTTTTATGATGGATAGATGCACTTTTATGGACTTCAAAACAGAAACAGCAATTCACTGCCATTATAAAGCTTGGAAGAGCCAGGACATATTTTAATATAACTCCCGATTGTATTCGTCTGAAAGAAGAAAGTCATATACACCTAGGATGACTTGAGGGTGAGTAAATCATGGGCTAATTTTCATTTTTGGGTGATCTATCCCTTTAAGGCTAACATATTCATGCTAAAAGCTAGAAAAACGTCTATTTTGATTTCAGGGGTCTTTAAACTTATCTCCCCACAGTTGGAAAGGCTGATGCTCGACAGGAGTGGTTCGAGCCGCTGCTCACATGACATTATTGTGTGCTGGTTTCCTTTGGCCTTCCCCTTCCTCATTGCAGAGTGTCAGTGTCTGTAAACAGGAACGCTCACTCTCCTCTCTCACGTTTCACTTCTCTCTTGCGGTGTAAATGTTTTATAGACCCCTCTATACTCCTTGCAGCCAGATGCCATATAAACCTCTTTGAATCTCTCTCTCTCTCTCTCTATTCAATTCAGTTCAATTCAATTCGAAATGTGCTTTATTGGCATGAAAATTGTATTGCCAAAGCATTTCTGAATCATCATACATGGACATAATTATTTTTAATCTGGGTTTCTCCCTCATTTCTGCTTCAAGGTCTTGATTGTGGCATTTTTTTTTTTTTTTTTTTTTGTGGTTTAGAATCCAGTATTCCCATAATACTTCTGTCTTTTATGAGTTTAATAAAGGAACGGTCTCGTCTTCTCTCCAAACACACACATCTTTAAAGAATGATGGTCTTTAACGTACGTCAGGTGACCTGTAAATGCGAAAACACTGTTTCCATTGCAGTTTTGTAATGAAATATTCCTTTTTCAAACTGCCTGAAAAACCACCTCATGCGAGCCTAAACACTTTTTTGCAAAAATTGGGAGTTTTTGCGAAATTGACGTGTTTCCATTGACCTTATTTTCAAAACGCGGCTAGTGTATCTTGCTGCTAGTAGGGCTGTTACTTTTGTGAAAAAATCCTGTTTGATTTTTGAGACACAAGTGTTCATTGAATCGACTGTAAAATCGATTTTCCATGTTTAAAGACGTTTCCATTTTAAACGCCCAATATAAGCAAATCCACGGACAACTAACAGGCATTAGGACGAACGTAAAGAGGGCGCTTGAGACGCGCACAAGTTGATTTATTGGCGTGAAGTTTCATGCACAATGACAAACAGGAGTGCAACATACTCGAAAAACAATAAGCAGAGTGGACTGCCATAACATCAATGAACAACATCACTGCAGTCTTCAACATGGCGGTGTTTACGATTAGAAATGCCAAGCAAATTTCGCCTACGTAGGCGATTATAGCCCGTAGCCCGAATCTGTATCTGTATGCATGAGACTGTCTGAATACCGGCAGAATTCACAGTTTTGTAGTAAAAAGAGACACATTATGCAGAAGTATAATTTGCTGTTATGTGTGTGTGTCAGAGCCTGCAGTCGCTGTGTGACGCGCGTTCGCTGCGGGCGTATCGTGACGAGCTGGACGCGCTCCGAGAGAAGGCCGTTAAAATCGAGTCCCTATTTTCGTTTTGGAAACTTGTGTTGGTTGGTCCGATCGATTGTGCAATCGATTTTCGAACGTAAAGTGACAACCCTAGCTGCTAGTAGGATACAATCTCTTTTTTCAGCTAATAAATGTTGAAGTTGTGTTTTGATTAATTTTATGAAGTTAGGGCAAAGTATTTCAAATTTTGTAAAAGATTCCTCTCTAACGTCCTCATAGTTGGGGCATCTCTCTCTCTCTCTCTCTCTCTCTCTCTCTCTCTCTCTCTCTCTCTCTCTCTCTCTCTCTCTCTCTCTCTCTCCCTCTCTCTCTCTCTCCCTCTCTCTCTCTCTCTCTCTCTCTCTCTCTCTCTCCCTCCCTCCCTCCCTCCCTCCCTCTCTCTCTCTCTCTCTCTCTCTCTCTCTCTCTCTCTCTCTCCCTCTCCCTCTCCCTCTGGAAAAGCACAGATGCACGCAGTGCTGCATGGCATCCACCCACAAACACCTGGGACGGGGCACTTGATGTCGGGGTTTGACTGTTTCTCAGCCTGACGCCTCTTCTCTTGGGCACAGGTTGTGCTTCCACTGCAGTGCGTTTGATAACATTTCTCCCCAACTCTCATACATCAAAGGAGACACTTCTTTCTCCCCTGCTCTCTTCTTTGCCGCATTTCTTCTCTCTGTATATTATCGCTCTGTGGTTTCTTTTGATCTTTCAGTATCAGCTCTTACTGAACCGAGGCTTATCTCTTAAACCTGTGTATAGGCGTGATAGTATGCTCTTAGTCTACAGTGCTAGTATATCTCATCGTGGCTTCAATATACAACAAAATATTTCCTTTCCTTTAAATGTTAAAAGTGATGTATTTCATATTAAAAGGGCAAATTTAAGTTTACAATTGATGTCATAGGTTTTTTTTTTTTTTTTACAAATCTACAAAGGCATGTGATGGTATAAAATTTCCATGATAAAATGTATGTATTTTTCTTTACGGTATTTTCATAATTGCTGAAGGTAGGCGTGTTTGTGAGGGGAAAACTACTACTAATTTTACATTTATAAACTATTATTTCCAGAAAAAACAAACAAACAACAGAGTTGAGGGCACCTTTATGTATTTAAAAAAAAATATATAACCATATAACAACAAACTCACAGAAATCTTACAACTAACAACTACTAACAACAATCATGAACAAATCAAATACTGGAATGTGTGTAACCAAACAGTTGATGGGCCCAATTTACTTTCATAGTATGGAAAAAATACAATTGAAATCATTGAGGCTCATCTACTGTTTGATTACCCATATTCTTCAAAATATCAGTTCAGCAGAAGAAAGAAATTCATACAGGTTTGGAACAACGTTTGTTTTTTTCCCCCTTTTTCTCCTTTAACCTAATTTATACTTATGTTTTATTCACTTGAAACAGGTAAAACATGTTTTGTATCTTAGGGGTGAATCAGTTACCAGTTTGATCATGAACCATGATAAAATTCCTGGCGGTTTGTATTACCATTTCATGTAATACAAATTGCTGTAATTTTTCAAATCGCTGTAATCAAATACGGTTAATATGATAATTAAAATAATTATCATATAAACCGTATTTGATTACAGCGATTTGAAAAACACATGGTAAATAAATGGGTTACTGTCCAGCCTTTAGCAACGTTAGCAACCGTCTCAGGCGGGCGCAGAATGCAGCGCAAGTTTCAGTTTGAGTGCGAACATTGTGGAAAGCTGTGAGAGGAAATTATATGAATGTATGAAAGAATTATATGAATGCATCTCTGAAAGGGACTAACTCTGTCTTCAGAACAGTTTCAATGGCATTTTCTTTTCAGCTTCCCTCCGTGTAATGCCTAATAAGGTAGTGTTTATAAGCGCAGTGCTGGTTTGTTTGTTTCTGCTTTTCCATAAGCGCCATCTACTGTCAGAGAGTGGATTTTCAGATTTTCATTCAGCCTGTATGCCGTTTTTGTCAGACCAAAAATCAGACTGAATTTGTTGCAGTGTTGTATATTTTAACCAGTTGATGAAAATAACCGGTTGATGAAAAATAACCAGTTGATGGAAAATAACTGGTTGATGAAAAATAACCAGTTGATGGAAAATAACCGGTTGATGAAAAATAACTGGTTGATGGAAAATAACCAGTTGCTGAAAAATAACCGGTTGATGAAAAATAATCTAAGGTGTTTAGAATTATGTGTGGATCAGATAAAATACCTATAATCATTTATCATTTTGACTCATCCCTTGAAATGTAAGGTTAATCATTTTATAAAACTTTTCAAAGCTTTATTTGAACATGTTGTACATATTAGTAGATGAAAGATGTTATATGTAGGGGTGTGCAATATATATATAGTCTGACAATATCAGGGTTTGTACAGGTGCTTGAATTTGACTTTTTGAAATTGGAGTCTTGGAAAACCCTTAAAACGGCCATATTTATGGAAAGGAACTTGAAAGTGCTTGAACTATTGATAGACTATAGGCTATATTAGAAAATAGTGTTTAGTTTTATTGATGAAACAATCTTTTCTCACCCGTCTGATATTGATATAGAGCCATTTCTCATGGCTATGAACGTGATATTGCTCAATTAAATATTCAAGTATATGATACAGCTTTCATTCTTCAGCTCAATCATATATTCATTAGAGAAAAAATAAGAATAAGAAAAGCGATATCTTTGTCATAGTATCCTTTTAATGGTTAAAGTTACCACACTTTATTTGTACCTTTTTTATTTTTATTTATCCATTTACCTTTTTGGTAAGTGAGATCTCTGATTGTAGTCCTTGAAAACCAAAAAAGTAGTGCTTGAAAAGTCCTTGAATTTAATTTTACAGTATCTGTACGAACCCTGAATATGATTATAGTGATCAAAATGTTCACAATCATATGACAAATTTCATACCGTTTCATCTCTCTTGTATCTAAGAATTTCAGTTTATAGCCTGTTGATCAAGTGAAATTCAGCTGTTTATGCATGCTGATGCTGAGTGTGTGGCAGATGTGAGGAGGGTCGGGAACACGGGAAGGGATTGGGCAGCAGGAGAGCAGTTTTGATTGGATGTGCTGAAGGCTGAGTAATACACAATCCGTATATGCTGCACAGGCAATGTTAGCTTAATGTTCACCAACAGATATTTGTCTTATCTGTTATATGTGACCCAGGACCACAAAACCAGTCATAAGGGTCACTTTTTTTTAAATGAAGATGTATCATCTGAAAGCTGACTAAATAAGCTTTCCATTGATTTGCATAGGACAATATTTGGCAGAGATACAACTGTTTGAAAATCTGGAATCTGAGGGTGCAAACAAATCAAACTATTGAGAAAATCGCCTTTAAAGTTGTCAAAATGAAGTCTTCAATTTTGCTGCATCCACTCACAAAAATAAAATTTTGAAATATGTAATGGTAGGAAATTTACAAAATATCTTCATGGAACACGAACTTTACTTAACATCCCAATGATTTTTTGCATAAAAGAAAAATCGATTGAATTTTGACCCATACAATGTATTGTTGGCTATCGCCACAACTACACCTGTGCGGCTTATGACTTGTTTTGTGATCCAGAGTCACATATCACACAGTAACATATTGATCCTGGTATTTTTTTAAATAGTTTAGCTGTTGAAAATATCCTGCCTCAATTGCATTTTGAGTTTCCGGATTCAGCCACGACCTTAATGTCCTGCTGCGCCATCTCTCCAACACATCATAGGACAGCGAATTTCATTGACGAGCGCTGCTTTCAGGATCACATTTGCTCAGGTTTACACGGGGCCGTTCTCTGGACTGAAGAGCACTTCCTACGGGCTGCCGCTCGGCTCTTGTGATGTTCGGGGGTGGGAAAGCGTGGCTCGGCTGAATCTCAATGACTGGGCCCTTTAGCACCACTGTCCTTTTGATGGGGCAGCTGCAGCCATTCAATCGGCCTATTTACATTGAAATGTGGGGACAGGAAGGGGAGGAGGGGTCTGAGTCCTGTGCGTGACTGAATAGCATACCTAACCAAAGACCAAAGAGAGGAGGTCCACTGCGGGGCTCTGACACCTCTTTGTTTTCGGCTGTCCTGGTGCCCATCGCACAAAGGCTTTAAGCACCCCTACTTTGACCACTGCGCTCATTTCCACTACTCAGCTTTTTACATTTCTTTCACACTGAGTGTCTGTAGTCTGTCTGTCGGCACCTTTGAAATGCTCATTGAAAGTACCAATTTCTATTAAAGAAATTTGTGCTGCGCGATTATGACAAAAATCATAATTGTCGATTAATCACTTGAATTGAAGTGATCATTAATTACGATTATTACAATTTACATTGGTGTTTTGAACAGCTTTATACCATTGTTTGAAGCGACTGCATGCCATATTGTTATACGAATATCAACAAGTTGAAAACACTTACTCCTTTACTATAGCATTTTTTTATTTTTTTTATTGTGCCTTTGGACGATTATATAATTGTGGCATCCGTAATTTTAATCATGATTAGAAAAATGATTAATTGTGCAGCACTAGTAGTTGTTTACCAAAAAATTACACATGCATTGTCCATCTAAACCTTTATGCCTTTTTTAAAAACTATAACTCAAAAGAAGTTTGAAGAATATTTATGCATCCATGAACGTCAAACTCAAAAAAGACAAAATGACACAAACGGCACAAAAATAGTCTAAACAATGCTATATTACGAGTCTTTTAAAGCTATACGATGTTGTGTGAGGAACAGATTAAAATAGTAATTCTCTAAAAATCTTTCTCTCTGACAAAGCTATTAAACGTGATGCATCACACCGGGTTTAACAACATTGATGGCAAAGCTCAATTGCTGCTTTTGTGTCGTAATGTTATGAACTGCATAGAAGATGCAGGCAGGAGAATGAGATTCGAGTGTTGCAGCAGAAGGCGTGATTATCAGTCTATATCGATCTAAATTTTGGCCTTTTCCTCACAGAAAGCTTTCATATGGCTTCACGAGACAGGGAATATAGTGCATGTGTAATACGGCCTATTTATGTTTCCTTTATGGTGTTTGTCAGTCCCTTTTTGGATCTTTGCGTCCGTTGTCACTATAAACTGCATGAAGATTCTTATATTCTCATTTAAAAAAATTCACGTTCATTCCATTTATGAATTCCAAATATTTAAATAATGGTAAATTATACAGTGCGTCTTATTTGGAGTGAAAAATATGTTTAATAGTCTGTATTAATCAACCCCAAATGAGGTCATTGTTTCGATGCTATGTAGCATGTGAATGAAGTCTTTTTTATATATATATATATATAATATAATATAAAAATAAAAAAACTTGCTGCCTGTTTTTGGTTTAAGTTCTAAGTGAGTGAGTGTTTTTCCACGGCTCTCTGAGTGGACAGGTTTGGTAAGGTTGTCTTCCTAAACCCTGAGGGCTTTTCTCTCTCCCCTTTTGTGCTGGGTTGCTGAAGTCAATCGCAGATTGTTTTGAACCCAAATACTTGTGACTTCCTGGTGCAACAGCACACAAAACCAGTTTGTGGTTGCATGGGAGTGTTTCTCAATAGCAACACACACTGCTGTGCCCATCTGGCATCGTAACAGCCTTTGGGTGAGCTTCAGATTTAAACGCTCCGTCTCAGCCTGATGCTGCTATTTACACTGCATTTTACATTTAAAGGAATAGTTCACCCCGGAAATTAAGTGTGAAGGAAATGTGATTGTGTTTTCCTTTTGCCATGAGATACAGAAGCAGCTATTTAGTAGAATGTCAAGGATGTTCTTTTCATTTTGCAAAATTGTCAAGATCCAAAAAGTGCCATAAAAGCATCTTAAGACACAATCACACCAGGTTTGTTGTCCTTGGTCAATCTTGTTTGAATTGGCAATGTCGTTCATTGTCAGTGTTGAATTTACCCAGAATTGTGAACGAGATTTGAGAGCTTTTAGCGTTCAAGTTTTTGGGATTTTGCTTGCACAAAGCTATCGAATTGCTTCAAAAGATTTTAATGAATGGGAAAAATAGTAATATTAAGCTCTGTTTGAACTGCTTAACCCTCTGAATGCATACTATACCCCTTCAGTGTTTCACACTGTAAAGTAGTGCTGTAGCGGTGCGTCGATGACGTCGACGCGTCGACGTCAAAATTACGTCGACGTCATATTTTTTGCGTCGACGCTTCTTTATTTATTTATTTATTTATTTATTTATTTTTTTTTGTACCATTCCCGGAGGTACAGCTCGCCACACACACACCGCCCGCCGTGTTATTCTGTCATGTTTTCTCCCTTTCTTTCCAAACCGCGACAAACGCCTGTCTCCTTTCTCTGCAGAATGTGATAAATCCGCTCAACCAATCACAGCGCACCATTCCACGCATTGTAAACAGTAACGGTGGCGCTTTGAATACACCCGGCATCCTAGTTTTCCTTATCTACTTTGCACTTTTTGATCAACAAACAAACAAAAAAATGAATACATTTGACGGCATTGATGGACCTGTGGTGGATTCTGCCGTAGGGAAGAAACGTAAGCCATCGAAATCTAATCATTTACGTGAGGAGATTAACAAGATGAGGCACGCGGGAGGAAGAGAAATGCCGACTGTTGCTTGTTCTCACACTGCGTCAAACTTCTGTCGAATGCTGACACGTGAACCCCAGGGGATCTTTTAAAAAAATTCTTGTACTCAGTCAACGAAAACCGAGCAGGACCAAGCCATTTTACAGCTGATCGCCGTCAAAAAATTTCAGAAGGTATTTCTTAGCGATGGCTGATTGAATGTAGCCTATGTTTAGTCCAGTACGTGCTAAATATAAGATTAGTATTGACCGAGTTCAGAGGCTGTCATGTGGATCAACTTACTTTGTTGTGTATTTTCAACAGTTTCAATATGAAAAATAACTTTTATATTGATTCAATGGATTAATTGCATTTAAAAAAAAAAACGTGTCATGAATTTATTGCATTTTTGGGAAAAAAATAATCTGTTTTTATAATAAATCTTTGAAAATCAAAATCTGGATTTTAATTATTTATGTTATTATAACCTAAAGATGCTATGTGAAAGTTTGAAACAGAAAATAGTGGTTTTAATCTTGCCACTTTCTTGGTAAAGAAAATCAATTTTTTACTCAAATTAATCAAAATGGATTTATCACGTTTATACTATATTATTCAGAAGTAAACATTGTAGCTGACAGTGTGTTTGTCAGAATGTTTATTTTTTTAAACCACAACCTTCTAAGTGCTTCTTTTACTGATATATTTAACAATATCTTTTGCATTTCTCATCCAAACAACGTCAAACTTGGCACTGCACTTACTCGTGCCCAGACAGCTGTCGAGTTTGAAATCCATCGGAGTAACGGTTCGAGAGATATGCGAATAACAGACAGGATAATTAATTCAAATTAGTCGTTAGATTAGTCGACTAATCGATAAAATAATCGCCCGACTAATCGTTTAATAAATAATCGTTTACCCCAGCCCTACTGTAAAGTTTCATAAGTATATCTTTCTTTACATTACAGTAGGGGAATTACAACACTTTCCTAATTTCTACACTTGCAAGAGATACTCTTCAGCTTTCATTTTGGCGGAAAACTACCGTTTCTGTGAAAACCGGTTTACAAACGAGTCTCATTACAAATCCAGTGAAATGCTGAGATTATCTTCCCACAATAATGTTGGAAATAATGCAAATGTGAATATAATGCGTAACTGGTTTCATGCTATATGTTGCCAAATGCACGCTAAACTCACAGCGCATACAGAGATAGAGTTCACTGCATTCATTCACTGCAAAACACCAGATCACGAGCTGATCGCGTGAGCAAAGTCTGCACTTCACTTTGAAACACGCAGCGCAAACAGACTACACGCTATTTAATTAAATCACCGTCTTCTGTGATTTGATAAGGGCACAAAGCCGTACCGCGCTTTTGCTTTTAGTTTGCTTGCCGTGTTTTGCCAAAGCAATGGCGCACAACACGACATTAAAGACCTTTTATGTTATTATGAGAAGTTTATGTTTTCGGGTTCATTATGAAACTCTGGCGGGACAGATTATTTAATGTATGTGAAACGCTGCCTTTTGTTATGTTTTTAATAGTGATGTAGCCTAGATGTTATTTGCATGTTGTAGTGATTTTTCAGAAAGGCGATTGGATGCGTTGGTGAAAGCTAATTCTAATTCTCCCCGTTTCCATCTACTAAGTGCTGATTACAGAAGCTTTTGAAGTGTCGTAGCTGCTGGGAGAAGCAGATTTTTGTCAGCTAGCCCTATAGTGTGTGTGTGTGTGTGTACTGCTACCACTGTCGAATGCACTGCCCATAATAGAATCCACGTGTTTTTCCAGTGCCAAACTCCCACATCGCTCTGTAGCTTTTAATAGAAGCACACTTGTCTTCTGTGTGTGAAGCAGAGATTATTTTCATCGTGCATAGGCTTTCATTTTAGCTCACCAACTGCTTTTGTGGTTTTCAGTGGAGTTGCAAAAGATTCTTTAATGTAAAAATCAGTTATTTATGTACTGACATTTACTAAATTGCAATTTGTATGGCGCACCACAGGACGTAACCCAGTTTGCACGGTTCACTGATAAGGACAGAATAATTATAATTTGGGAGCTTCCCCAGTACTTTCCGTCCATGTCTCTATTCGGCTTTAATTTGTAGCACTTTTACCTGACAGTTTGAGTTGCTTGACTAAAATCGAAAGCTATTTAAAGCAACAACCGTTTCATGATGAATATTTTACATTATGAATAATTCAGTTGTGCGTAGGGGAATATTTTTGTTGGTAGAGTGGTTTCTCTGCAGGGTTCGGCCCAGAACGGCTCGTGTTCATGCGCTTTCTCTAGTCCGGCACAGCAGGGTTCATCTGTCATTATCAGTGGCACGTTAATATCATTTTCACAGAGGTCACGCAGAGTTTCATGTTACGAAGATTGCAGTAGTTAATACCAACACCATTGAAATTCATAATTCTCAAATGCAATTTTTGTACCATGCTGTTAAACATACTAATAATTAGGGGTGTCACAATATATCGCAATACAAAAATGCAACACTGTATAGTGGATAGTTCCCCAAAAATTCACGTTTTCAGAGTTTTAGTGTCAGTACTACATTAAACTACTATATTAATGTTGAATATAGTGTATAATAATGCAATGGGGGAATATTTGTGGGTTCTGATAATGCCAAATGTCTTGTTACCAGTAACAAGTGCCTACATTATTTTAAATAAATCTAGTCAGTGAAAGAGTTCAAGCATATTCATCTACAATAATTCTGTATTTTCAGCTTCAGAATCATGAATATTGTTATTCTGGTGTCTCTATTGTCCTGTGCTTTGGGTTTCAGCACCAAGTCCAAGCCTATTCATTTACACACCAATATAATACCAAATTTAGCATTTTAATCAACAGGTCATTTTTTGTTAACTTTTATCATATGTCTTAAGAGTATCGCAATAATATCGTATCGTGATATGTATCGAATCGTGACATGAGGGTATCGTTACACCCCTACTAATAATGTAATATTATAAACATTTACAATGTATTTTGCAAGTAATTATTCAACTAGTCTGTAAAAAGTACAAAAGTAAGAGCTGGGACTGTTTTTTTTCTTTTCCTTTCATGTGTTTTGCTTAATATAAGGAACATAACAGACATCAGCAGGTATTTTAGACTGCGTTTACACCTTTACTTTAAGATACCACTGTTTGTTTACGTGAATGTTTTTGCGATGCCGGCTCAACATCATGATGGACAATGTCGACCCTAGTGCCGTGCTGGCTATAACGTTCTAAGTTCACTAGTATATTTGATGTAGCACTTTGACTTTTATGCCTTCTGGCTATTACACTCATCCGATCGCCCACTGATTAAACTTAATACTCAACTCGTTACTGATAGCTGGGAATGGAAGATCCTGTAGTCAGAAAACATGGACAGAATGGGTGGAAAACTGACAAATAAACCTCTACACATTATCGACACAGGACTTCTGTCTTAGAAAAATCTTTTCTTAGTGAGGATGTGGGTTTTGAAATTATCTTTGTCTTCTCTCCCAAAGTTTTTTTGTTTTGTTGCCAAGTTCTGTTTTTCAGCAAACGTGACTGTGTAGTTCTGCCTCTTTCATATTTAGAAAATATTTGGCCAACTTCATTTCATCAGGAGACATGTCCATTTCAATGGAGAAAAATTCCAACAACATTCTCTCATGCCACCATGTTCTGTCTTTCTTTAAAGCTCTCTGTCGAATTGAACATGTTCTCATTTGAATTTTAGTGGCTGTATGAGTTGATGTGCCCCAGGGTCACATTGATGATTACATATGCATGAATTCAGAAGAAATTACCCTTTCCTCTGCGGGGTGGAATTGGCAGCCAGTGCGATGACCGCTCTGAGAAGTGTACTACTTTATATTTAATTTGGATTTTTCTGTCTAGGACATTTTTAGTCTTCCAGAATGCTCTAGCATAATACAACCTTGCGGATTCTGTTTGTTTGTGAGCAACAATAATGAAATGTGAACAGTGTAAATAATGGAACTTGCCATAATGATTTTCACATGCGCAAATGTTCATTTACATTTCATGATGGCATCCCTTTTTGACCTCCATTTTTTTTGTCTTGGGTCCCTTACCAATACAAACGGATGCCTGCTAGCTCAATGCTTTTTTTTTGTGTGTGTGTTGCCTGTAGAAGGTTTGGTGAAAATTATTATGAAGAGTCTGTATGTGTTAACAGCCCACTCAAACATGGCTTATTTATGTCCATGAGGAATGCTTTGGATCGGTCCGTGTAGAACAGGGATCCTTGCCTGTTTATCCCCACTCAGTCTATTATTTTTGGATCTAGATTGAACGATTGAGCCATCAATTCGCGTTATTTAATGGATTGTTTGGGTGCATGTAAAACACAGCTACTGAGAAACTAGCATTACAAATGATTTAGTCAGGCAGAAATTTTTAGTAGTGTTTACTAAAGCAACCCCTAAGTATTTCAGACCATAATTTCAGACCACAACACCCACACAAATTGGTCCTTAAATTAGAGGGACCTAAACGATATCTTAACCAGAGTATCTTAACTTTGAGCAGTAAGCAACCACATAGAAACAACCCTAAAAAACAGTCAGCTCACTTTAGCAAATGAATAGCAACCACCTGTAACACCCAACAATTGTGGGCAAACAAAACTTTTTTTTTTAAAGAAAATTTTACGTGTTTAAACTAGTTTTTTTTTGTTGCCACTTTTTGTTTAGTTAAGTAAAAAAAGTGGTAAATTAATCTCCTAAACCAGCTTGTCTTGCTTATGTGAGCTCATTATTACAGCATGTGTGTTAACCGTTAAAGGTAGGGTAGGCGACGAACATATTTGTGGTCCTGAGACTTCCACAGAAGATAGATGCATGTTTTAACACTTACATCACTTCTGTTATTGATTGCCTTCAGGATTGGTCATTTTTTTGAGAGAGATGCTAATGGTCCTGTCCGATTCAATGATCTATGCTAAGCTATGCTAAAAGTGGTACCGCCAGACCCGGAGTTCGGCTGAAAGGATTTGAAAACGGTAAAACTCAACTGTTTAACTCTGGGGGAGTTGTAAAATGAGCCTATTTCCAAAAAAAGTGGAGTATCCCTTTAAAGAGAGTTTCAACCAGTGTAACAAGAAGTGTTTATAAAAAAACTTCCTACCTTTAAGCCATGGCTTTCAAAAACCTTTTATGCTGCATCGAACAATGAGCAAAAGTAAAATATTTTGATCTTAGTATTTTTACCATAATTGATCTCCATTGCTTTAGTCCTGTGCAATCAAGACCCAACAAGCCTTTTTGTTTGGCTCAAGGTCAAACCTTAGTGTTGATGCAAGTCTTTGAAATAACAGATTCAGTCAAGCCACAACCAACATCACCGTCTAGAGAGAAGCAGTCACTCCTTTCAGGTAGACTCTGGTACACACACACACACACACACACACATGTACACACACACACGTACACACACACACACACACACACACACACACACACACACACACACACACACACACACACACACACACACACAACCTCCTTTCCACTGTCAGACTCATTTTCCCCTGCGTTAACTCGAGCGTAATTCTGCCCAGCCTAATTCATGCATATCCACCTCTCCCGAGGAGACAGGTTTCCGATGAAGAGAAAATGAGAAACTGGGGTGAAAGTGTAGTTTGGTGGTGGGTGGTGCAGTGCATGCCTGATGGGAAGGGATTGGATGTGACATAAGGGCCATGCAGAAGACGGGGTCCACACGCTCCTGACACCTTTCGTTTGCCCCGCTCATCAACTTCCATTACCTTGAGGCTCTGACCCGAGTTCTGCGTCACGATCTGCAATAGGACCAGAAACTCCTCTCTGACCCAATTACTGTGAGCCTTCACTCGGCTCAGTTGATAGAGGAAAGCTGACGTGAGAAGATTGTCTGAAGAAGCTCCTGTTATTTACAAGCTGTGAATGTGAGCAAGGTTAAATGTGGAATAGTTCCCTGGGTTTCTACTTGTGGTGTGTTTACTTTTGACCTAATATGCCACCCTGACTGTCAAGCATTGCTCTCTGGCTATGCTGACGCTAGTGGTGCAACGCATCACAAAACTCACGGTGCGGTTCGGATCATTTAAGGTTTTTGAACCGGGTGTGACTTGAAGTTCTTCGGTACCACATCAGAAACTTCTAGCCTAACTGATGTAGTTCCAACGTTATTAAAAACAAGTGAACAGTCTTGAAGAATAAGAACAAATACACAAATTACAAGCAGAGATGAATTCTAAATAACACAGTTACTAAGTCTAACAGGTACAGAAATTAATAATTAAGCATACATGTAAAATAACACTATTTGTTCATTGTAGAAATTAAATATAGGCTAGTTTTATCTTGTTTTTTTTAACATTGACACCGACAACAGTAGGAATATTAGGCTACTGTCACTTTAAGACCGAATGCACGGACCAAATATACTGACAGACATCCGGTTTCTTTCTGAACTGTTCACTCATGACATAACCGAGAGAATACTTGCCGGGACGGGTATTTAAACATCATTTGTTGTGGATGTGTCCGATTAAGGGCAAGGAAATGCGAAAGAGGAATCAATTCGTTCTCTCTCTCTCTCTCTCTCTCTCTCTCTCTCTCTGCGCACAGATAATGCGTGAGAATCGGCAAGACAAAACGGGTCCAAATTATAAACTTTCACTCTATGATGGTTAAATTTAGCAGTTAATCCACGAATCACATGCGTGCCGAACCGCTGGGCCTGATCCGTACGGATCAGCTGCGATCCGTTGCACCCCTAGCTGACACTTACTATCTTCTCGTGTCGCTGGTTGTCTGGTCTGCATGCTATGCCCGTGTTGTTGCACCACTCCATGCCTCTGCAGTCCCATTCGTCCCTGAATCTTAAGTGTATTAGGCAGGAGCTTCAGAGTCTGGGGAATTTCATAAACCCCATCCCACTCTCTGCCATTTAACATAATGTGTGCTCACTCACGCCTTCAGATCTCCTTCGTCTCTTTGCACATTTTGGAAGCGGTTTTCAGGGATTTCTTTAGCCGTTTCAGTTATTGTTCCGAACGAGCATCCTTGCATCTGTTGCTTATGTAACATGCATGAATTGAGTCGAGTGCTGTGCAGAGACAGCGTTGTTTAATAGTCAGCTCCTAGTGAGATCAAGGCCAGTGTTTTAAAACACTTCTTCCTCTACGAGTTGGGGAATTCTAGCATATGATCATGACCTGTAGATGTGCTTTAAAATGTTTGGTTTTGGGTAATTTTGTCATGGCTAAAGGTTGTTGTTTCACTTAGTCATATCCAGGTGCATCACGAAGACTAAAATGCAAATGTAATGATTGCCTAACCTCAGCAAGTGACAGCATCCAGTCATTAGATAAAAATGTCTTATTTCTGTGTCATAATGGTAAATGTATTTTTCGCACACCTTTTGAATTTTGTTAGTTCTATATGAAGAGTTCAGATGCAAAAGCCTCTAAGCCCGTCTAACGTTTTTCTTTAATATTAACATTTTTATCAGGCTCCCATGTATAGGTTTCTACCCAAGTACTGACATTTCTGAATGGATTTAGTGAGTTTGAGGTGAAAGTATTTGATGAACATTTACTATGTGCGGAGAGCATTCACTCAATATTATTTATATGAAATATTATCTCATTTTTGACATGGGTGGCTTTTAGAGGCTTTTGCATCAGATGTCTTTATATATATAAAGTGCATTCATTTTTAAAGTTGCTTATGTTTTGCTTAAAACACGTAATATTTCAATATCTTTGTGCCTCATCAACATTAGAATGGCTGAATTTGGTTCTGGAAAGTAGCTGTTGGTTGCCTTTCATGCCCATACATAAAATATATTTTTTTTATGGCATTACCTCACTTATTTGTGTTATTACCTTGAGTGGAGACATGAGCTCTGCTTGATTCATTGCTTTGCACCACCACTTTCTAAGACTACTGCAACAGAGTGAATAGAGTAATAACCCTGCAAACACAATGGCAATCTAGCGTTCAGACCTTGAATTGCTTCTGCACAGGAAGAATGTACAGTCATTGTGTACAATTGCCATGGCGACAGTTAAGCAGAGCCTGAACCAGGACCGTCGTAAGGATATGCTGTTGAAATGTCGGCTTGCTTTTCATAAACGCTTGACTATTAAATCAGTGCCACGTAAATAGTCAGTCAGAATGCGGTTTTTACACGACAGAAAGCATCGAAGATAAATCACGAGATAATGCTTGTTATCAGGTTTAAATTTCTAGGAATGTGGGAGTTTTTTTTCCTCTGGTCCAGAGAAACGGTTGCCTTGACAACAGGATCGTGTTTGAGCCAAGCATGCAGAAACTGTGTCAGGAATGGTGCGGATTCTCAATTCGCTGAGCCGCCTCTTCTGCAGTTTTGTCTTCTCACGCATTTCAATGTTTCATCCATGCACTCTTCATGGATCATTGTAAGTGATTCTTTGCCTCTTCAGTTTTGTCATTTCTCTTCTGGTAGATTGGCACGTTTGCAGCAGTGTAGGCTGAAGCTGAGCTGTGTGTGTGTGTGTGTGCGCCAGATGGACTAATCTGATCATGTTGAGCCGTTCCCATCCCCCCCTCCCTGAGCTTGACCATATCAAAAACCATATCTGTCTTACGCCACAATAACTCTCCTGTGTTTGTGTGCGGCTATTCGTGTTTATTTGGCTGGCGGGTTAGAGTTGAATGATGCCAACATTTCTGTATTAAATATATACATGCATGTGTTTGTTTATATACAAAATAATTACACACCAGGGATGCGCTAATATGAACATTTTGGGCCGATAACAAAGCATTTTTAATATTTGAAAGCCTATAACTGATATTTTGGCCAATAAATCTAAATAATTGAATGATTCCAGCATTTCTGTAGTAGTTACAAGTTAAATTCTACCATTTTAAGTTCTATTAGACTACATTTACACTGCAGGGTCAAATTCACTGGTTCAGTATATTTACTGTTTTCCTGGACTCAATTTGGTTGTGCGATTGGGCACGTGGTTCTGATTTTTACTTGCCCTACCAAGTTTTTCTCTGTCCCCTCAGTTGTTTGTGTCATTTTTGACCATTCACTGCATCCGAAATGCTTCTCTGCTATATAGTATTTAAAAAACAGTGGGCGAAATGTACCTGGATGACCTACTACTCCCGGCGAGAGACACTCTGAGGATTTATGAATGGCAGTGAAGCGACACAGCTAACGCTAGGAGGTCACATGATGATGTCAACATGGCAGATTTAGTATGTCATTCATATGTTACATTCATACTATATAGAACATAGGTTTTGTGAAGTTGTGACGTAAGTTCAAATTCAAATGTAGGACCTTCTCACACGATTTCAGACGCAGTTATTCTTTTTCTTCCGGCCCGTAATAGACCTTATTCAGAGCCGTGACAGACATGAAAGCGATGCTGTGAGGGATACTTACCGTGTTTTCAGTGGCATCTGCTGTGAAAAGCTGTATAAAGCTCCGAGATCACATTAAATTTTCCACAGCTCATGTTGACTGGAGTTTTTTTTTGTCTACTTTTGTCTGCTAATTCATCAACAGAATAATAACCATTAAATTACAGTACAACCCACTGAAGAGATGTATGTCCATCCCTCACAGCCTCACTTTCATTCCCGTTAAAAATCAAAGATGGCGGCTTGATCTTAAAAGGAAATCCCATTGCTGTCTTGTTTCTGCACTCGTTACCAGGCAGGCTTAAGGAAAATGTATTCACAGCAACCAGTAAAGTAACAGTAATCTAAACACATGTAACCAAGGGTGGGTGATATGATCCAAATCTCACATGAGACACATGAGATTTAATGGTAATGATATTATTCAGAAGTTATTCAGTTGAGAACAGTGACTGATTTTCTTTTTGTTGTTGTTGTTTGATTACTATTAAGAACGGCAGGAAGTATATGAAGCTGCTGCCACTTTAAGATCTAATGCATGGATCCAATATATTGATGCAAATTTAACAACCCACCCAAAATGTTTACATTCACGTATGATTTAACCGACTGTGCTTGTGCATCATTTTGTGTGCATTTGACAGTTCAAGGACAATAAGTCACAAAGGAGAACTGGATTTGCACTGTGTGACAGGCAGCTTTCTTTGACAGACATCGTTTGTTAGAATACCATGGAGTTATTTTTGTGCATCTTATTTTTGTACTTGAACCATTTAAAATCGCTTGAAGACTAGATTCATTTTTGTGAATACTAGCACTACTAACCTGTTCAGTGACAATTCCATTAAAAAAAAAGGTCCTGAACGTCTTTCATGCCCTGCATTCACTCAAAGTGACTATTTGCATTAATAACTTTCCAATGTGGTCATTTTGACCAAAAAATCTAATTAGATTCTCCATGTATACGCCACACGAGTGTTCAAAAGTAGCTGCCTCAAGCCAAGCCACAACCGCTTAACATCCCGTAGTCTATAGTGGTACACCTAATGGTTCTGTGCCGGTGGATGGAGATGGAGTGGATCCTACAGAAGCCAACCTGATCAGTAATGTAGATGTCATTGAGGAGGAGCAGAGATCAGTTTTGCTACTTTATTGTGGCTCTTCACAGTCTCTGGCTCTTCCTCTTGCGGCTCGGGAGAGTGTCGGGTTCCTCTGCGGTGCTTGGGACAGATAGGATGGCTGAACTTAATTTGCCTTGCTAAGTTATTGCAATAAACTGCTGTTGCTGATACTTGATGCCAGACTTTGCTTGCGTCATTATGAACTATGTCGGCTTTCACACACAGATTCGAGACGCTAGAGAAACCTCATGCTAGGGGTGTGATGATGAGGTCTCTCGATATTAAAAGGTGATGATGTTTCTCGTAGAGGTGAAAAGCTCTCGTGATATCGGAGTTGAGTTTGTGGCAAAACCTTTACAATGAGTGCATTTACAGTGAGGAAAATAAGTATTTGAACACCCTGCTATTTTGCAAGTTCTCCCACTTGGAAATCATGGAGGGGTCTGAAATTGTCATCGTAGGTGCATGTCCACTGTGAGAGACATAATCTAAAAAAAAAATCCAGAAATCACAATGTATGATTTTTTAACTATTTATTTGTATGATACAGCTGCAAATAAGTATTTGAACACCTGTCTATCAGCTAGAATTCTGACCCTCAAAGACCTGTTAGTCTGCCTTTAAAATGTCCACCTCCACTCCATTTATTATCCTAAATTAGATGCACCTGTTTGAGGTCGTTAGCTGCATAAAGACACCTGTCCACCCCATACAATCAGTAAGAATCCAACTACTAACATGGCCAAGACCAAAGAGCTGTCCAAAGACACTAGAGACAAAATTGTACACCTCCACAAGGCTGGAAAGGGCTACGGGGAAATTGCCAAGCAGCTTGGTGAATAAAGGTCCACTGCTGGAGCAATCATTAGAAAATGGAAGAAGCTAAACATGACTGTCAATCTCCCTCGGACTGGGGCTCCATGCAAGATCTCACCTCGTGGGGTCTCAATGATCCTAAGAAAGGTGAGAAATCAGCCCCGAACTACACGGGGAGGAGCTGGTCAATGACCTGAAAAGAGCTGGGACCACCGTTTCCAAGGTTACTGTTGGTAATACACTAAGACGTCATGGTTTGAAATCATGCATGGCACGGAAGGTTCCCCTGCTTAAACCAGCACATGTCAAGGCCCGTCTTAAGTTTGCCAATGACCATTTGGATGATCCAGAGGAGTCATGGGAGAAAGTCATGTGGTCAGATGAGACCAAAATAGAACTTTTTGGTCATAATTCCACTAAACGTGTTTGGAGGAAGAAGAATGATGAGTACCATCCCAAGAACACCATCCCTACTGTGAAGCATGGGGGTGGTAGCATCATGCTTTGGGGGTGTTTTTCTGCACATGGGACAGGGCGACTGCACTGTATTAAGGAGAGGATGACCGGGGCCATGTATTGCGAGATTTTGGGGAACAACCTCCTTCCCTCAGTTAGAGCATTGAAGATGGGTCGAGGCTGGGTCTTCCAACATGACAATGACCCGAAGCACACAGCCAGGATAACCAAGGAGTGGCTCTGTAAGAAGCATATCAAGGTTCTGGTGTGGCCTAGCCAGTCTCCAGACCTAAACCCAATAGAGAATCTTTGGAGGGAGCTCAAACTCCGTGTTTCTCAGCGACAGCCTAGAGAAGATCTGTGTGGAGGAGTTGGCCAAAATCCCTCCTGCAGTGTGTGCAAACCTCTGTAATTGCAAACAAAGGCTACTGTACCAAATATTAACATTGATTTTCTCAAGTGTTCAAATACTTATTTGCAGCTGTATCATACAAATAAATAGTTAAAAAATCATACATTGTGATTTCTGGATTTTTTTTTTTTGATTATGTCTCTCACAGTGGACATGCACCTACGATGACAATTTCAGACCCCTCCATGATTTCTAAGTGGGAGAACTTGCAAAATAGCAGGGTGTTCAAATACTTATTTTCCTCACTGTATATTGCTCTGTCTTTTACTGCATATGATAATGAAATAAATATGCACTGTTTTCATTTACATCCGCTTAAACTCCATCTCTGCAATTGCTAACGTTCATCTGGGAACGCAACGTGTGCCATTTCTCCAGATTTGTAATGGAAATAATTTTATAAATCTACGACAACACAGGAAAATACATCAATATGTTTCTAAATGTACAGATCGTCTTCAAAATAAAAGTTTAACCCCTCGCTCTGAGTTTGCATGTTTTGATGTCCACATGTTCTTGTTCAAGAAATTACAGTGGATGTTGCATTTCTGTTGTGGCCAAATATTAAGTGGATCTTTTAATTAAATGTTCTTATTTACTTTATTTTGCTCTCCTCACTGACATAAATGCACTATAGTGTCCTGCACCCACCAGTAAAAAATGATATCTGGTGTCTGAATAATTTTTGCTTTGCCTGTATATTCAGCTCCCAGTTTCCCGGTGTGCAAACCCAGCTTGTGTCTCTTCACATCTTCAGTGTGTCCACTACTGTCCACAGATTCCCCAGTGATTATGTGTGCGTTCTGCTTTGTCTTCAGCATTCAGACAGGGCATCATGGCCGCAGTCAGACATGTAGTGAGATAAGAGAGGCAGTGTTATCTGACAAGAGAGGCACTTTGTGGCAAAGGGCGGGGGGGAGAAGGGAGCTCCCGCGGCCTGATTTCCCACATAAATGGAGCTGACTGAATTGTGGAAATAATGGCTCTTCCTGTAATCCGATGCCCTGGGGAACGGCACAGAGAGAACGGGCCACAAACAGGAGAGAGGTGGGATAAAGGATGGCTGTGCCCTCAGGCTTGCATTAAAGCATTCGTCTCCTCCTTAATCCCACAATGCCCATTGCCCCATATAGGTCTACATGCTCACAAAAGCCACAGACATGGACCAAATCAACAACCTGGACCCCATCCACCAATGCAGCTGCACATATAAAACCACTCCCTTCTTATCTAGTTCTCTGCCTATGTGTAGTTTCAGTTGTTGATATGGGTGTAACAATATATCGTGTCACAATATATCGCAATACAAAAATATTGTGGATAGTGACAAATAGGTATTGTGGATATTCACCCAAAATAAGAATTACTGTGTGAGGGAAAAAAATTCCAGTTTACAGAGTTTTAGTGTCAGTAATACATTAAACTACTATATATAATGTTGAATATAATGTATGATAATGCAATGAGGGAATATTTGTGGGTCCTGATAATGCCAAATGTCTTGTTACCAGTAACAAGTGCCTACATTATATTAAATATATCTAGTCAGTGAAAGAGTGCAAGCATATTCATCTACAATAATTCTGTATTTTCAGCTTCAGAATCATGAATATTGTTATTCTGGTGTCTCTATTGTCCTGTGCTTTGGGTTTCAGCACCAAGTCCAAGCCTATTCATTTACACACCAATGTAATACCAGATTTAGCATTTTAACCACCAGTGCATTTTTTGTTAACTTTTATCATATGTCTTGGAGTATCGCAATAATATCGTACTGCGAGTTCAGTATCGTGATATGTATCGAATCGTGACATGAGGGCATCGTTACACCCCTGGTTGTTTATGATCCTTGCATGCAATGCTTGCGGTTGAAGTGCTTTAAATGTAACGTGATGTGGGGACAATTTTCGTCCTTTTCTCAAGAGACATTTCATCTCCAAAAGCACATCAAACATGCATTGTGGCTTTGAGTGCAGGAAATGCGTTCTCTGTAGAGCTGCTGACTGCATGTGGGAATGGTTTTGGTGATCTTGAGCTTGATTGCTGTCGAAAGCATGTTGGCAGGCATGTTTTCGTGTGTTTATCTGGTCAGATGTGTGCTTTGAGGCCTTCTGGCAGCCATTTCCATCAGATCTACCAATGGACTAGACCACCTCAGATTCAACAGTGGTTTCTTGCACATTTCCCCCTCCTCTGTGGGTGAATGTCACGTGCCAGGCTCATATTTCTGTCTGCTTAACTGAATAAATGATGCTAACTAACCGCATGTATTATCTTATTACTGCCATATGTACATTTGACACATTCATCTCTTGCTGATTACAGAATGCTTCCTACATGCTAACTTTTAAACAAGCACTTTCTGTAAAGCTGCTTTGAAACAATATATATTGTTAAAAAAGGTCTATACAAATAAACTTGAATTCAATTGAACATACAGGATTGAGGTGGTTTTTTGCAGGAACTGTTGGGTTGCATGGGTTAAGAAGTAGGAGCGTAATGATACATCGTTATATCGAGATATAAACATCTGACAATGTATTGTTGATGTAAACCATATGACTCGCGATACCGAGTTAGTTTTATCCAAGGCTCAGCTTACTGTATTTATACAGGATAATTCACCCAAACATTTAAATTCTGTCATCATATACTCACCCTCATGTCGTTTCACACCTATAAGATTTCCATTCATCTTCCAAACACAAATGAAGATATTTTTATGAAATCTGAGAGATTTCTGTCCCTCCATTTAAAGTCAAAACTTAAAATTCATGTCATAAAGGCTTCGTAAAAATAATCAATCGAGTGGTCTGATCCAAATCCAAGTCTTCTGAAGAGACACGATGGCTTTATATGATGAACCGATTTACAACACGCATATTGTATTAAACACGGACATTCAAATGCTTGTGTGACGTGTGAAAACAACATGAGAGGGAGAAAATGAAGGAGAGAATTTTCATTTTTGGATGAAATAACCATTTATAGTTTGGGAATAGTCCTTTTGACAGTCTCTCTTGCGATAGAACTGTGATTGGTCGTCTGAAGAGCAGATACGCGCTGGAGCTGCACTTCTCAAAGTGAAAGCAGAGTAACTCACCATATCGCCGTTTTAGTTTTGGTAGTATGATGATTCAAAGCGTTTAAGATTATTATTATTTTTTAATCATGCAAGTGCATTAATCTGCACGGGTGGCGTGTCTAAAAGAGATTTAACGAATGCCTGCATTGAAACCGTGAGTGTACTGCGTTAGAAAAAAATGAAAGTTTACAGAGTTTCAGTGACATTAAACTACTATATTTAAAGTTGAATATAATGTATAATAATGCAGTGGGGCAATATTTGTGGGTCCTGATAATGCCAAATGTCTGATTTTACCAGTAATTTTTTTTACTTACATTATTTATAGGCTAGCATAGTATTTAATATCTGTATTTTCAGGTTCAGAATCATGAATATTTTTATACTGTCCAACTTTTTAATTTTAAACTATCCAAATTCTAATTTCATGTTAAAACACCTAGGCTAGTCAATTGTTAAATTACATACAGAAGGTTCAATAAAATCTTGAAATATTGTAAATTCTTTATGAACTTGTATGTACAACAAAGTTATTGGAAATAGTTAATGGTTTGGAAATAAATGTTATTTGAATTTTTGAATTTGTTTCACTTTTGAATTTTGTTCAAAATATCGTGATTGGTATTGTGAGCTGAGTGTATCGTTACACCCCTATTAAGAAGTGATGCTTGGGAATATCATCTGAACCCAGTTTTATTGAATTGAATGGTCTGCGATTTATTTGTAATAGTAAATTTTGCCCTTAACTGATCAGAGTACTTCAAGCATAAGCTATTGCTGGTTAGTTTGTTTTGTGGAGAACTTCAGTTTCTTATTAGGATACTAATTGTTGTTTGAATGAATGTGTTAGACTCTTTCCATGCGTCTTAAGTCAAATTTACCTTGATTTTGAAATAAAGCAACAATATATTACAGGGCTCCAATATATTCTAGTACCATTGTTCTTCCATAGTATCATACTAAACTGACCGACAGCTTCAGTGGCTATAAAAGGTTACAACCTTTATATAAGTTACTATAAAGGTTAGAAAAGGAGGAATGTTTTTGTTTTTCACATGACGTTGTGACTTCCTACTTTTTTCCAAATATTAGGGAGTGGAAATGGCTAAGTCATTAAGTGCTCCTCTGCTGCCATCTACTGGTTATAGTGGAAATTTCATGTCTTTTTTTTAAATAAGTGTTTGTTTGCCACAAAGTTTTAGTTTTCCTTCATCTTTAAACTTTTAGTTTTACAAATAACATTAAAATCGGATCATATTTAGAGCTTTAAAGTGCTGGAAAAAGTGAATTTCACTCTTAAAAGGTTGTACGAAAAAAAAAAAAAACTTTGACTATTTCTGCCACAATACCATGGTTACAGTTAGCATTGCAATATTAAATCCACGTTGAATGTTGGTTATTTTTGGATTGAAAGTCCTTTTATAACTTGTTCATTCATGGCACGATGTTTCTCCTGGTGCTGTTTGATCTGATATCTGTTGTTTACAACATAATTCTGTGCTGAATTTGAACGCTTCCCACTAGATCTCGCTGTGATGTTATTAATACTGCGGTGAATTTAAATGCTTTCTCACTGGATCTCCCAGCGCTGTGTAGTAACGGCGTCGCGTGATCAAAGATTGGCCCGCAAGTAAACCTATTCTGAGCTCGCGTTGCACTGTCTAGTATTTCTCCAAGCTCATAAACTGAGTAGCGCGGTTTCGTTTGACATTTGATGTTTCTAAAATGCAACAGAAATGGCAGCTCTTATCAGTTGGGCAACATGGTGGTAACACCAGTGCGACCTCTAACACAATTTAGTCGCACCAGCAGGAAAGCCCTGTACTATGAAACTTACTTTACCTCCAAACTGGGCCCAGTCCAAAAAGATTAAATGAAATGAAGCTGCAAAAATGGCAGTAACTCAGTGGTCACCCGATCTGCTGGTTCCTGGTTGTGTGGCTTCTGCCGTTCTACAAAAGATCCCAATGTTACAAGCAAATGGATAAAGTTTTATTTTTATCAAGGTAACTTTTTTTTTATGCCATATTTCAGTTTTATGAATGTGTAATCACAGAGTAATTCAGGCTTTGCTAAGAAACTGTAATTGAGCCTTTAAAAAAAGCCAAATTATGAACGTTTTTGTAAACATAAGTGGACTACAGGGAAAATGAAAATAAAACGATGTTCATTAAACACTGCTTAAAGATCTGAAGGCAAAATTCTGTTAGTTTTACAAATCATATAAATAAAAATGTCTTTTTAGTGTGGACTTGATTTTACCCATCATAAATCGATTGGATTGTGACTGAATGTCAGCCAGGCTGAATGAGAGTTTGCTGAAACATTGCAGAAGTGGTGGTTCTGGGTTTTGTCCGCAGGAAATCAAACTTGAGCCCATTTACTTTTAGTGCACATCACTAGCCTTGTGGTTAACAATTAATAAATGCGAGTTAATCCACAGAAAACAAACAAAGTCAGCCACTACTTCTGGTTCATCCTAATAAAAAATACAAAAAATCTTTAGTTTGATGATTGATTGTGAACATCTTTGGAATAACATTCGCCATTTTTAATTTAATGTTGCCTTTAAATTAGTCCCTGTTCGGTCTCTTTTCTGTTAACAGTGTTGAGCATGCTTGGCTGTGCTTCAGCGTATTTTTACCCTGTATGTGTTAAACCAGTTGATTTTAACAGGGTCTGCTTGTTTTGCCTGTTTTTGGTTGTTCATCATAGCCTGATGGTCAGGATGTGGCAAGCTTGGCTGGTCCGTTCTCTGCAGGAAAGTTTCTTTCCTTTGTGAAAGCATTGTGAAATCATCCTCTTTCGTCCGCACGCATAAACAGCCCATTTGACTGGTGATTTTTAAAGGGCTTTAAAAGCTCTCCTTAGGCCTCGAGTTTCCTTTTAGGGTCACCAAAGCAAGACTCTGAGCAGGACAGGAGAGAACAAGAGGCTGATTCACCAAATAAACCCAGTAAACTGGTCTGGGAGACTTAATCTTCTGTACCAGCTGTTCTCAAACTGGTTTTGACAAACACTTCAGCGACATATCTGGTTTTTACTAAATGACTTGTGCTTGATGGTGGGTTTAACCATGGCCAGTTGATGTGTGTTTGAGCAGACGGCGCAAGCTACTCTTGTTCTCTGTATTCAGAGGATTTTCTTGGTAAGATTACGGTCTCATTTTGAAGCCCCATTAAGAGCGAGTTCTCTCCACTCAGGATTAATCCAATCTGGCACATTCCTGTTGGGAGAATCCTGTCTGGTCCTCCCAGACGCCCCATCTGAGTGAGGACTGCCCTTAATGTGGACTCTCCTGTCCTCATAAGCCCCTTTCACACAGCGCGTTGATCCCGGGAAATTGCCGTAAAATTGCTAGAGTGCCTTCTGTGTGAACGCAAACACGTCCCGGGATCGATCCCGGGATGGAGACCTAGTAAAATTGACGGGATCAGTCCCGGAACGCGCTCTGTGTGAACAAAAGCCGTAATTAATGCCGTAAGAGGCGTGTCGTAGTGATGACGCTGAAGCTGAGATCGTTCTCCAGCTAGTGACGCGGTACGTGATGCGCTAGTTTGTGATCGAATCAGAAAAAAAATGCACAGGCAAATAAGCAAACTTAAGACGCTGCTGAGACATTACGTCACATCGATGTCACGTGTCTTTACGGGATGTGTGTGAACTCACTGATTCCGGAAAATCACTGGCAGTGTGAATAAACCAAAATCAAAGATCCCGGGACACATTAGCCTATCCGTGTGTTTTCCAGAATCTCTGTGTAAAAGGGGCTTTAGTGACTGGACCCAGTGCTCTATTATAGTCAGCTGATCAAATTTTGTATCTTTTGCATAAGATGATAACTTGTTGGCCAATGTTTTTGGTACAATTATGAATGATGCTCCGTGCACAAAATGGCGACCGTTGACGTTTCGAGCTTGAGTGTGTGGGCCAGTACTTCCGGTGATCTGACAGCGAGAGCGAGAGACAACAGCGACCGAGGTCCATTACACAGCGATATTTTTCACATTGAGTGTTTTTAGGATTCAAGAGAGGTGACTTGCCTTTCAGAGGGTGACAGCCTCAGCACTTCATTGTTGTGTGCCGTTATGTACCATGTCGTCACGTTATAACAGATAAGTAACGTTATAACACGTTAAAACAGATAAGTAAAATATACACAAACTTACCCATACAATTTTTTGTGGTACCTACAGTTAAAAATGTAAAATATGTGATAATAATATTGATCGAGCAATTGATGCAAGTAAAAATATATGCGCAGAATTGAGAAAATAGTATTTATGGAGATAAATTGTAGGCAGCCTATCACAGGGCAAACATGTGAATGTTCACGGTGCATTTTATGCAAACAACTCTAATCGTAGTTATAACTCTATTGGGTCATTGACGAATAAGGTTTTTAAAAGTGTAAAAAAAATAGAATGGAGATATAACTATATTTGAAACCATTTTTTAGTTTACTTAGTTTTTTTAGTTTAAGATTTTGTGGTTTGTACAATCAATTAACACTGTTTTTTGTCATTTTTTACAAGATGGGAAAAAATGTCACCAAAAAAGTCATTTGGTTTAACCACTGATTTGAAAGTTAGAAACGGATTTGACATTGATGTTGAGAGAGTATATAGTGTGTACCACAGAAGAAATTAAAACAAATTATCACTGATCTCATAAATGTAATCATTTATTGGACTACTCTAAACACTACAACATATTCAAGTAAAACATTGCACAGGGAAAGGAGAAAAGGGGAAATGTAAAAAAAAAGAGCCTTGTATTTGTATTATTGCAGTTCCTTTAGTTATTAAAAGCAATATTATTCCATTTAAATATTTACTATATCGGTTTTACCGAATGACTTTTTGACACTTCAAAATCTTTAAAATACCTTTATATGTAGTATAATATAATTAAAACCTTTTGGATTCAGTAAAAGAGATCAAGTTGTACTACCTTACATACTTTGGATGTTATATATTTGTTTTTTATTATTATTAAGGCCTTTGGACAAAAAAAATGACCCGTCACGTCATTGACCCATTTACAGTAGGCATAATTGTTATTGCGTATGCAGCATGAGTCAAATACAATCTTCTGTTCGTGAACAGTTGTATTTCATTCATTAATCTGACTACTGTTTTTACTTGCATCAATTGCTCGATCAATATTATTATCACATATTTTACATTTTTAACAGTAGGTACCACAAAAAATGTTATGGGTAAGTTTGTGTATATTTTACACGTAGTAAAATACTGTATGTGCTGCATATAAACACCAGACAGATAATGATTTATTCTATAATGTCTTTACTCATCTCACTTGCACAAAATAAATGCAGTAATAGAAAGCATAGAAACGCACAGGTGAAATACACTGAAAATGATATGCATTTAAAAATTTGGTCGGGTTGAAGTCATCCTCCGGATCTTCTGCATCCACTCATGCCCGTTCCGCAGCGTCAACGGGGAATGCATGAAAGCTGACTTATCTGTTATAACGTGACGACATGGTACATAACGGCACACAACGATGAAGTGCTGAGGCTGTCACCCTCTGAAAGGCAAGTCACCTCTCTTGAATCCTAAAACACTCAATGTGAAAAATATCGCTGTGGTAATGGACCTCGGCCGCTGTTGTCTCTCGCTCTCGCTGTCAGATCACCGGAAGTTTTCACCGGAAGTACTGGCCCACACACTCAAGCTCGAAACGTCAACGGTCGCCATTTTGTGCACGGAGCGAATTGTGTGAATATGTGAGAGCTAGTGTGCTGTTTTTCTAAGGGTGTATTCACACCGGTCTTGTTGGGTTCGAGTGAATCAAACTCAAGTTTGTGTCCCCCCCGTGCGGATCTTTTGGGCCGGTGTGAATACAGCCATAACGAGACCCGGCTGAAGAGGTGCTCTCGCTACGTTTCGAATTCTGTCCAATGAATGGATGACCTTAGCACACATGTTTTTATTTTAATTATGTATTTACAAATTTTAGTTCACTTGAAAAAATGGCAGTGTGAAAGCGAACCACACCAAACAATTGTATTTGGTCCGAACCAAAGCAATTGAACTAGCGGACTTTCCTGATGTGAATACACCCTTAGTGATCTAACTTGCTAATTTTTGCCTGGAAGTCAGTGGGTTTTTTTTTTTAAGATCTGTGGTTAACAAGCTCAAGATATGTGTTTTACTCTACGATGTGAAATCAGTGAGACCCCCTTGTGTGTGTATTTTTAAAGCTTTTTCTTGTCTTGAAAAAGGTGGTTTCTGACATTACACGTCATGATGGTGATTGTGAACAGAAAAACTCATCTACTCACTAGTCCGCTTTTACAGTCTCATTGTGTTTATAAGTAATCATGTTCTTGCTAATTATTCTTACTCAGACTTTCCGAGAGAATGTTTTTTTTTTTTTTTTTAAGACTCAAGTTGTCGGAAGCAATAGTGATGGTCATGCATCCGTGGTGTGGTTCGTTTATAGCCTACATTTAGCTTTGTACTTCTGTGTTTAGACTTTACATTAATAAATGTTGTTCATTTGTGAAGATTATAATGAACAAAAACATTGAATCTTTTGTTGGTCAAAGAACTTATTTTCTGCAATAATCCAAAAGCCAATCAAATAATCCTATTGGGTTTGTGTTGAGGGAACCAGGGTGATGCTAACTTCTGAGTTATAGCAGACCAGTAGGAGAAGTGGTAAAAGAAACGCCACCGATACCAGTAAGCTCAACTATATTTTGTGCATCACTGTTAAATTCTCAAAAGGGGCATTTATTTTGACTGAGCTTTAGATTTTTCATCATCTTTTGTGTGTCTCATAATATTAAGCTTTCCAGTCTGTTATGGGATACAGCTGACTGATAATGGTACAGTAGACATTGCTGTCAAGCCTTGAATACCACTCTCTTGTTGCAGCTGTTAGCATGTAACGTGTGGGATTGGGTGACAGCATCGTAGCAATGTGTCCATTGTATCCCAGCACACCAACTGTCCCCCGAAATCGTGTTAAACCAATTCCCCATAAATGCTCTGGACCTCTGACGCCAAAACACAAGGGTGAAACCTGCTCTTTTCGTTGAGTTCTGGAATAAATACAGTAAAATAGGGGCGTAACGAAACCCTCATGTCATGATTTCATACATATCACGATACTGAACGATATTACGTACGATATTATTGCGATACTCGAGATATGATAAAAGGTTAACAAAAATGTACTGTTGATTTAAAATGCTAAATTTGGTATTATATTGTGTGTGTGTTGCTTGGTGCTGAAACCCAAAGCACAGGACAATAGAGACACCAGAATAACAATATTCATGATTCTGAAGCTGAAAATACAGAATTATTTCAGACGAATATGCTTGCACTCTTTCACTGACTAGATATATTTAATATAATAATGGTAACATCAGACATTTGGCATTATCAGAACCCACAAATATTCCCCCATTGCATTATTATACATTATTACATTCAACTTTAAATAGTAGTACTGGCACTAAAACTCTGAAAACTGGTAATAGTAATTTTTTATTTTGGGTGAACTATCCACGATACATATTGTTGCATTTCAGTATTGCGATATATTGAGGCACGATATTTTGCTACACCCCTACAGTGAAATGAATCTGTGTCTGAAAAAAATAACTCCTGTTAAGTGAAACACCAGTATTCAGGAGACTAATCTATCTTTCATTTTGCTTTCGCAGGATTCCTTGGACTTCACAGCCACATCTTCAGCATTTTTAGGTGGATTTTAACCTTTCCCATCCGAAGACGGCCATGGAATCGGTAAATCCCATCTTTCTTTCTAGTTGCGGCTAATAATGATGGTTTGACTGTTACTGGCCAGTTCCTCGTTTTCGGTGCTACAGTTGGTTATGAGTAAACACAACTGATGCTGAAATATCTGTGTGTCAATGCCAGTGACTTGGTCTGCATTGGGATGTTTATTCTGAATTATCTTGAGATATTGTTTTTAGCTAGTTTGGGAATACTGACTATGGGCTTGGAACTCTTGGTTTTCCCTTTGGTTATATAGTGTGTATGTTTGAACATGCAGGTTTTATATGTGAATGTGTGTTTGTTGGCGCCGATGCTAGTACCGACAGGCAGGTGTACGGCTCAGCTCTGGAATGTGTGTGTTAAGAGCAGGGCTTATTGCATGCCTGGGCCCTGCCTGCCACCGCTTTTGTTAAAGGTTTTTCTTTTTGAGTGTGGATTTGCCTTCTCTCTGTGATGTGTGTGTAGAGGCTGTTGTTTAACTGGGTCACTGCTTGCACTGCTTCCCTCTCCAGCACACAGGTCATGTGACCATGCTTCTTCATCAGTAAGCAGTGCCAACCCATGAGTCTGTAGAGTCTGTCTTTACTTTCCACCATGAAAGCTAACATAGCACAGGCAATATGCTGTTGTGTTCTAAGAAATGCTTGAGAAATGAGTTAAATCACCTAAAAAAATTAAAAAACATCAATGCTTTCATCACTTACTCGCCATTTAAACCAAGACCTTCCTCTCTAGAATACAAAATTAGTTTTAACAAAATTAAGTGCCAAATGCGACAGATAAGCATCATATGACCTGTGCCTTTAGACAGTATTATTTAACTTTGTTGCATTTTTAGTGATATAATCGCACAGTAAATCAATCATCACTGGCTTGTGCAATGACAACAGTCTAGAGAAGTTTTTGTCTTCTTTGCTCCACATGACTTGAGTCAGACAGAGACAGGAGAGAATATGTTGTCTTTAGGCATGTGACGGTACCAAAGTTTCATGTTGCGATAATTACCGAATCTTTTATCACGGTATTGTTAACTAATGAATTAACCAATGTTAACTAATAGAGCTTTACTGCAAAGTGTTACCGGACAATAATAAAGAATCAGAACATTTTCAAGGGCCTTTTAATCTAGCATGTTGTAGTCCAGATTAAAATGTAAAAAATGATGAATAATGAATAAATAGCCTATTTAGTCTTTAAGTATTTGGTGTTGTGATAAACACCACTGTGATTACAAAAATATGAATGGTTGTTAAACATTTAAATAGTTCAGAAGCAGAAAGTAAGTGTTCAATAAGCGATTAAATGTCTCTCGTCGGAGATTGAATGCAGTGTTGTACATTTTAACCATTTGATGGAAAAGTAATCTTGAAATGCATTCCATAAATTCATAATAAATAATTATTCACTGTTTTAAAGTGCCCACAATAACAATACCATGCACGTTCATTATCGTGATATATTGGGCCTTTCTCAATCTGTGTTCTTGTCTGTACTTGTGTTCTTGTGGAACGTCATCTTTTGTGGCCCAAGTACTGTCCCAATACACAAGTTTGCATTTTGGCAAGAACGGTTAAAAATTCTTGACGCCCATTTTACCGAGGATGCATCGGTTGGTAACTTGTGTGAACTTGACGCCAGAAATATCCCAGCATTCATTTCGGCATTCGAGGAAGGACAGGCAGGTCAATACAAGTCGTTTTTCTACAATTTCGTACGCTATTTCATCACTAAATTCACTTCTGAGAACATTTGATGCGAGAAATCAACTGTGTAGATTTCAAATATTGGCATTTTTACGAAAATTTATGGCGAATCGAAAATGTGCTCAAACGTTTTCGGAAGTGAGAATCTCCATAAGTGTTGCTTTATTGTTATGAATATACATTACATTAATCCCTTGAGCTGAGGGTAGGCTTGGGCGATAAAGGCCATGTCCACACTAATACGTTTTCGTTTGAAAACGCATATTTTTCTCTCCGTTTTGGCCTTCCGTCCACACTGAGACGCCGTTTTTATTAATGAAAATGCACTCCAAAGCGTATACATTTGAAAACGCCGTTTTTGCGTTGTAGTGTGGACTGTGAAACCGGAGGGATTTAAAAACGATGACGTAAATTTAGTCGCGTGACGCATATTGTACCAATAGATATTCATGTTTATACCAGTATTGTGCCTGTTATGTGCTGTTCACTTTCACACTGTTGCTAAAAATATTCTACATTGCACACACTCTTCATATCACAGTCCTGCAAAGATGACAGAATGTAGTCACATTTGCTGTCCTGCGGTAATACATGAGAGCAGTCGCGTTTTAGACCAAACATATGGTGTCTGCGTGCGACCTGGACGCATCAGTGAATGGTGAGATATTTTACTAAATAAAATTATCCTGTCAGAAGAATTGCGCGATAACTTCATTATTTATTTTTCCATCTGAATCATATCAGTGATCTTTTGTGGGGTTTTACACATGCGCAGTAAAGGTGAATTTAGCGTTTTCAGGCGTTTTTCAAAAGTTTCTCATCCGCACTGAAACGTCCGAAAACGCTTGAAAACGCTAGTGTGGACGGAGAGCGTTTATAAACGAAAACGCCGTTTTCAAATGTATCCGGATTAATGTAGACGTAGCCGAAGCCTGGCTGTTATCGTCAATAATTCTCGTTATGTTTGGGTACTGCAGACGCCGTCTGTGCGAGGGTATTATTGCGCAATACCAGCAAGAACACATCGTCTCAAACTGTCAGCAGCGTTCTGTGTGCTCGTCACTTTGTGAGTTCATTCTTCCAAGAACAACTAGCAAGAGCGTTCTCCCCAAGAACACACGTCTGTTCTTTGCATTCTTGGTTTTGAGAAACACCCATTTTATTACCATTTATCGGCACATGTCTAGTTGTCCGTGTTTGTGTTTTGGCCGCCGCTGATGATTGACAGGAGCGCTAGGTTTAAGGGAATGCACCCTTTGACGGAAATGAGTAGAGCGGTAGTGTCAAACATGAGTGTCAAAGTAAAGTAAAAAACTTTAAAATGTTGTATTGATACATAATATCGATAGTTATTGATAGAAGCATCGTTACACCCCGTTATTTACAGATGATCACATCCACCACAGCTCTCACTTTAAAAATGCAACCAGTGGTATATCTGACACTGCCATAATCTGCAGTGGAGGGGAAGAGCATTAGTGAATAACAACTTGTGTATCTATATTCGGATGGTTTCATATTGCTTAAAAATATTCTGCTTATCTCTTTTTATGTTTCACCTAAACACATTCAGATTTTTGAGTGAATTTTTTGTTTTCTCCCTTGATCCTTGAAGTTTTGTACGTAGCATGAGACTGCCACAGAAGTGAATGCTCCTGTTCTGCTTGGCATACAGGCTGACAGATATAAACAGCAGCTAAGATCCGTTTTTACCCTCGGAAACACTGATAAAGTCCTCCATTTTCTGTGTCCCTGTGGAGCTCAGAATTCTTCTGGTGTTTACCTCAGAAATCAGGCCATTTCTGCTTACCGTCAGTAGAAACCAAGAAGACTGATCACAAAGCTCATTATGCCGGCCGCGCGCTGTGTGTGTTCGTGTCGCCCCCCCCCAAACCCCAAACCCCTTCCACTTCTCATGTGATGCCTCCTGTCACATGGTTTCCAGGCACCCAGGGCAGTAACTCAGAATCAGATTTTATTTTTAACCACTCTAAATCCACCGCCATGCTTATGGTAAGCACAGGCTCTTGCTTCGGCCCTCTCCACCTCCATTTCCCCTTGAACCCTGTGCACCACGTACCAAAGATCTGCTCATATTTGCAGCATTATCTGCTGACTGCAACGGGGGCAGCGTTTGGCACCGCGACGGATGAAAGCTGCTCATTACAAGCACGTTTTCCTTGTCCTCGCCTCTTTCTAGAGCAGCTCCGTCCCTCAGTGAGATTAGTCTGCAATATTCCGGTGGGGGAAACGCAGCCTTGCCAGTCAAATTACATAACTCTCATAGCCAGGCTTGAGACAACTATAGAGGCTTTGTTCCCAGGTTCCTCCACCTCCTCCTTTCCCCTCTTGGCGGCCCACATGTTAATGTGGTATTGAAAGAGTCTGTGTGCTTCGAACAGGCTCAGCTCTGTGGTTGGAGAGCAGAAAACTTGCATCATTAACGTACACATGCTCGTATGCGAGCACAGAGATTAGAGGAGCAATCGGGCTCTTCCTGTGAAACACAGTTTGGGTTTTGCGACTTAGACAGAAGCAATGAGGCCTTCTCTGCATTTTGAGCAATGCAGTGTCACTTTTATAGTGATTGAGTCGTTAACACTTTATCTCACAGTGTCCTTGTTACATATGTTACATGTACTTACCATAGTAAATTATGCACAATTACATGCAACTAACCCTCAACCTAATCCTAATCCTAACCCTAACCCTATAGTAAGTACATGTAGTTGCTACATACACTGAAACAATGACACCTTAAGATAAAGTGTAACCGTTGAGTCTTGCGCTGGTCCGTTCTGGTGCTAATATGAGTCAATACCGAGCAGAAATGAGAAGTCACGCTGCAGAAGCGGCTCTGTAACACATGCGATGCAGGATGAGGCTGATTTGAATGAGTTGGTTGCTGTGTTTCGCTGTATTGACACATTAAAGATGGGTATTCTATGACTGCAATTTGCATACTGATGAGAAAGCAGCTTTGTTTTGCTTAGAACACATTTCAACATTGCCAGGGTTTGTACAAATGAGGCAAGAATAAAGGTGCGATCACGTTTACCATTGCTCGACGAAAGTTTACGAGTGAAATCCAATAATTCCAATAGGAGTTTCTTCTGAGGGCAAACTCATTTTCAAGTTGGCCGCGTGAGTTTGCTTTGCTGACCCACAGAACGCTGCTTGTTTGGAAAGTGAAGATAAGTGAGAAGTGCGTCATACATCTCAAAGTTATTGCCAATGGAACTTTGAATTTTTACACGAAAATTTGTTGCAAATGTGACTGCAGCTTTAGGCTGGAAAAGAAAGTTAATTATATTTACTGTGTAGTAGGGCTGTACTCAACCAAAGAAAATCTTGGTCGACTGAAGTCCTGAAATTTTCGACTAAAAATCGACTAAAATCGACTAAAAATGACGTAAGAAAAAAAAACGTTAAATTAATTAGATGTGCACTGTGCGCAGTACTTGGTAGCCTTGTTGTCCGCCTAAATGAATTATAAATAAACATAAACAACTAGTAGGCTATTTGCAGTATATTAAATCGTTTTTGACATAATTATTTTGCACTGAAATGAGTCTGACACTCGAGTCTGTCAGCTCTAACAGCGCTGCATCACGTGCACCTGCGCAATATCATAGCTTATGATTTCCGAAAATAGTACTGTGTTGTCAACTAGTGATATCATCTAATCGGCTAGGACAGTACAGCCCTACTGTGTAGTTTGACAGTGTGGTAGTATTAGGAATTGAATCTCAAAATGAATTCATTGTATTTGAGTTTGCACGTAAGCATTTGCATCTAGCTGAATGCATTGCCTTCATTTTTTTATTCCTCTTCTGTTGCACGAGGGGGTTTTGAGCAGTATTAGCATGCAGAAACATGCATGGATGCTCTCTTCACTAATCCACCGGAAATAGTATACCATCTGGGTACTTTTGGCATACTGTGTTCAGCGTGATTTGGGATGCACTGTAGGTCCTGGCAGTCATTGCTCGGGTTTCTCATTGGTTGCATTGCATTGCATTTCATTTAATTCAGTCTCTCCAAGTCAGCTCAATGCTGTAATATACTCAGGTTAGACCAGACAGCCTGAGAACATGTTCAGAGCACAAGTTCAGAGGAAGTGCTGTAGGTTGCGTGTGGTTGTGGGTGTGGTCCTCTTCCTCCAGATTGCATGTAGCACTTGTGTGTGCAAGGAAGTGCAGCTTTAAACTCTTCGCTTGTCTCATCATTCATCTTCCTTCTCTTGTGGCGATGGAATGGACGTGTCCATTTAGTAAATGAAGAGACGCTCGTATCTAGAGGGATGTGCTGCCAAGACTATAGAGCTGGCGTTTGTCCTTCTGCTTATGTCCCACGCTGAGCGAGATCATAAAATCTCTGAGACTCATGATTATGGGTGTCTCATGGCTATCGGGAAGTTAAGACGAGGAACAAATCATACGAGTACTGTGGTGGGATAGTGAAGGGTGTGATTTTTGGTATGTCAAATCATCGTGCACAAAATGTTGCTCGACCAATGTTTTGTCCTTGGTCTAATTTTAGAACACAAATCAAAACTAGGTTGCATTTGCTATCTTTTTTCTTTTCTTTCATGCAACCGCCTGGTTTGTTGATACTCTGTGACTTAGTCATATAGTTTTATCTCCACAAGATGTCTTGTTTTTGTGGTGCAGGCCGAAAAAGAAAGCAAATTTTTAGGTGTTTCCCCCAGGCCTAGTTGAGTCGCTACAGGTCTCGAGCTTCAGACCGTGATGCCGTGCTATGCTTTAACACAGCATCAAATAAACACTAAGCCCACTTGACAGACAAGAGGCCCAATGAACTACAAAACCCAATGGAACAAATTAGATTTTTATGTTCTAATCTGAGCCAAAGAGCCCTCCCATGGTGCCTCGGGGCAGTCATGATTTTAGCATGCTGGTTCAGCGGCATGGCTCTCCGGCACGGTGATTAAAGAACACGGAGAACTGCGGAGATGTTGCATTGTTTTCCATAGACGCCCTTTCAACTCAATCTGCGAGCAGTAATTGGTTTCTTTGTAAATGTAATGTTTTATCTTTACTGTGACAGTACAATGGAGGAAGTCCGTGTCCCTTTTCTAATATAGGAAGAGTATGAAATGCTCAAAGCTGGCCGTAGAGTAGAGGCTTTAAGTTTAAACGAAGAGTTCCCATCCAGCATTCATCATGGCAAATCAGTTTCTCAGGTCAGATAATGCAGGGAACTACACTGCGACCAAAATGGTTGCATATGCGACCTTTTGAAATGCCAATGCGACCCTAATTTTTAATGGGTCGCAAATGTATCACTGATTATTTTTGCACCTATGTTTTAGGCAATATGCTATGATTTACTATGAGCATTTATTAAAACAGAAATGTGTATTTTAAGAATACGTTTTATAACGTGCTCTGAGCATTCAACACATCAAGTTGGCTTCAGCCCCGCGACCGTTACGAGACGTACCATTGTGCTGCGCAAGCTCTAAAAACACGGGCGCGCGCGCACACAGAGAGAGAAGATAATTGTCAAATGAAAATTGACGGGCTATAGTTTAAATTTTGTTCTTGCTTGTTTTTTTGGGTTTTTTTCTGTCAAAATGTCAGAAAGCTTTTTGTATTATCCATCCGTGTTTTTAAAATTCGTTAAATGACGGACGTTTTACTGTTAACACAGCCCTCGTTATATGTCGGATTCGTCTAACTTATACTTGATATTATTTTTAGAATAAGTGATTCGTTATTGGACTCCTGTCTATTCATTGTCAACTGTTTTCTATAAATATGTTTGTATTGGCTAACATGTATGCAGCTAATGCGTGTCCTGTTTAAAATGTGCAATGTTCAAACGCAAAGACAGCACGTCACAAATAGAAGCCCTTTTCCCTGTGGGATTTAGTATCATATTTGGATATTTGAATAATAAATTAAGTAGCCTATCTTAATTGTACACAATGTTCCTGTTTTTTTTTTTTTTACTGTTTTCTAGGGGTTTCTTAATTTTAGACAAGTTGACCAGCACACAGTATATGCAATGCAATGCAATATAATTCATGTGTGTCCTATGTGTGACATATTTTGCAAACACAGGTAAAGTTGCCAATATCAGTCATTTCTAAAGTAAAAAAAACTTTTGTTTTGGAAAATATCTCTTTATTTGATTATCAGTAAATTTGTTTTCTACACAGAGATATCGGTATCGGCCATAACAGCAATATTAATATCGGTTATTATCGGTATCGGCCACAATTTTCACATCGGTGCATCACTACTTAAGAGTTCAGGAGTCTGCCCATCTGTGCCAACCATAGCATGTTGAAATCCATTTTGCACTTTATTGTGTACAGTATTATCTATTGCAGTAAATCTATCCCAACCAATGTTAAAGAAAACAAAAACAAGAAGGCATGTGGTTTAAAAGATGGCAAGTAAAATAAAAAGCACATCTGTATGCAATGCAGTGTCATTATTGTTCATTATTATCCAGAGCGGCTTACTATAATTAATTTGTGCGACCAAATCATGTTTTGCGCCAGTAACTGAAAAAGTTAGTATTGCAAGTGCCACCAGTGGAAAAGGTTAGTGTAGTTCCCTGTAATGTTACATGTTCTCTTTATTAGTGTTGTCGCGACACTGGGATTTCAAACTTCGATACGATACCTTTTTTTGATACCACGGGGAAAACTGCCACACTGATATTTTTTTATTATCTCATAAGTTCTTGATAATTTGGGTAATTTTGCTGCAATAGCTTGCACAGGGATGCTTTGTTTGAAACTGAACTACATTTACAAAAAAAGACAAGTAAACAGTCAGTAATAAAAATAGAACAAATAATTGCAAATGATAGCACAAAGAAATTAAATTAGAATAAAGAGATAAATGAAATAACCATGGCTTTAAGTGTTTCAGCTGGGTCTAACAGTAGGCTAGTATTCAGGTAAGAAACACTACAGTAATTAAATGTAAAAAATAACACTGGGTAGTCTTCATTGTAAAAACATAATACAGATCAATGCTTACAATTAAAGTTTACAAGAGCAGCAAGTGATTTTCTTTTTGTTTTGTTGATTAGCATGACAGACAGCAGCAGGTTTATTAGGCTGCTGTCACTTTAAGAGCTTATGCACGGATCCAATCAACATGCATGTCTTTCTCAACTATATACTTTACCAAACTGACTGTTATTACCTGAATACTCGCCAAGATGGCTATTTTGACGCCATGTTGTGTGTATTTGACCGTTTAAGTGCAATTCACTACAAAAACAACACAATTTGGTACTTGCGAGCTGTTTGAGATGCAGATTTATGTGTGCGCCACTTATAAATCAGTGGTGTGAGCGTGAAACCCGCATGAATGTGTAAAATTATGTGCAATACAAGCACTATTCAACCGGAGTCTATAAGACGAGTGAGTGAGAGTGTCAAACTGTAGATCGAGTGAGAAGTGAGCAGCTAGATACTGCAGAATAGGAGTATTGAAGCTGTTTCAGATATTTCAGTATCGATGTATATCGAAATATCAATATTTTTGACAACACTACTCTCTATAAGTTTATAAAGACTCACATATCTGAAATGTCACAATTGTAGAATCGTTAATTCCTGAAAAAGAAAAGAACAAGCATAAATCTGAGCTTGTATG
Source organism: Abramis brama (assembly GCF_963993115.1). Taxonomy (NCBI): domain Eukaryota; kingdom Metazoa; phylum Chordata; class Actinopteri; order Cypriniformes; family Leuciscidae; genus Abramis; species Abramis brama. The sequence continues at coordinate 60,327,731 of NC_139965.1, read as the reverse complement.
TGTGCACTCCTGCTCTCCGCACCCCCTCCTCTTCATTCCTCAGTGACGTTTTGGTTTTCCCCCGGCTTCCTTGCATTTCTTCTCCTCCTCTACACGAGTATCACTCTCACTGGCTGAACCACCATGACTCTGTCTGCTGTTAAAGGTATATATATATAAAGATATGGAGATATAGATTTACCGTATTTCCTGATCTCTGTTTGATTTTGGGATTGACAGCAGAATTCACTACGTTTACAACATTAATGTCAACATAAAATCAATCACAATAGGCCTCAATGTACTGTTCTGGTATTATTGTGAATAATTCATCCATGCATGTTATTCCAAAGAATTCTTTTGTTGTTGTAATCTTTCATAAAAATCTAATAACTTGCTCACCATGTGCTTCAAGTTTCTCATGATGAAGGTGAAGAGAAACCCAACTCAGATCTTGCTTGTATTTAATGTGAGAGTTTTTTTGTTTTTTGTCGATGATTTCTTACACCGTATTTGAGAGCTTTAATCGCAGAGCACGTATTTTGAGGAGCTGCTCCGTGTGATGAGAACTTGTTCGCCAGCTTCTGACCATAATGACCTTGTTTTCTCATTGTTTACGTTAGACAGGCTCTGGTTTCAGGAAATAGTGCTGTTAACATTTTGTTCAGATATCTGAACTCCTGTGAAAGGGCTGAGACTGTGTTCAATAGGCCAGCAACATGAAAGCCCAGCACCGGGGCATCGAACCCATCCCGGCCTCAGTGACCCTCCCATCAATCCCTCGTCTGCTCTCAAGACTGTCCTCGTCTACAACCCTTCAGTGTGCATGCATGCTGTTTTCTTCTCTCATTAGAGGTGCTGACCTGTGATTAATTTCATGTGAAAACAAGGAATCGGCTGCTTGTGACTTCAAATGTCCAGTGTCCTGTTGTGTAAATAGTCATATGTTGCATTAATCAGCATGTGGCATGTTCTGTCAAAGCTAATGGTCTGAACTGTGCTCGCTAACTTGCCTTGAGCATACTCGACATATGAATGCAAACACTTTTAGCTATATAAGCTTTATTTCAAATTTTTGCTTTTTGATATTACACCACAGTTCATAAACCAACACTAGCTAGCACACTTTTCATTGCCACAAAGGACGCCATAGCTGATGTTATCATAACATGCATTCTTTTGTTTTAAGAAGACATTTTAAGTGTGTTGATCAACTTAAAGCACGGTTTACTTCATTTGTGTATTTATTTGTGCTAATGTTTATTTCTTCTTATTTTATTACTGTTTGTACTAATTCAATTTTGAATCCAAGCTTTCTTGTGCCGTATGAAAGCTATTGAATCGAAATGTAAAAGCATAAATGCATTGAGTGAGGTGAGATTATTGTAATGTATGTAGTTTAATTGATCAATCTTTAAATGGGAATAAATAGCTAAATTAAAATCTATTCTTTATAAAGTGATTGTGTCGGAGTGTTAAAATATCGATTGCCTAGAATGGGCATGAGAATATTAAAGATATCTGTATGGCTGTTTTTCCCGTGGAATCTATAATGGCATTGAATATTGATAATTTTCAAGGTATCGTATCGAAGTTGTAATTTCCAGTATCGTGACAACACTAGTTCCCACAGTAGTTGTGTGTGGTGGATAACATGAGCTCCCTGTCCGCACTACTAACCGTAATCACTGCCTCAACTTTGTGACGTATGTCAGTGGCCACTGTGTTCTCAAATTGCCAATTCTCGTTGAAAATGAATCACTTCCGGATGCTTTGTCCCTACGAATCGTTCACACGATCGGCACTGTCCTGCACTGCAGCAGAGAAAGGGTTAGAAGAAGTCAAGGCAGCGTTTATTGAGTAAACCCTGTTGTCCATCTAATCTACTTTTTGTTTGGTCTCTGTATAGAGTAAAGTTTTCTTTATAGAAAGGAGGAGTTGTATTGTTCTGTTGAATGTTTTAAAGACGCCCTTATCTGACAGCATTCTTAAAGCCAGGTGGACATGTTTGTGTGCATGTGCATAACCTCACTCGAGTCTCGCTGAAAGAACCGTGCTGGCTCATGTTTTGACTCGAGGGAAGGTTCGAGTTCCTCCGGATCCAGGTGTTCTTCATATCACAGGGCTCTCAGTGACAGCAGCCATGCATGTGTGTGTGTGTGTGTGTGTGTGTGTGTCCCTTCCCAGCGTCTGGCTGTGAATCCTGCCAGCTGAACGAACAGAACCAGCACAGAATGGGCCTGGACTTGTGGAGAGGAATTTATCTTTGGAATTGCAATTGTGGCATTCAGTGCTTTCCTTTTCCTGGCTGGCAGAGAAATGTGTTCCTGCAGTGCTTGTACTGGGTACGGCTCAGAGATTCATGGTCAATACTCACACTAAAAGTGCAATAATTGTGTTAGCAATACACAGGGTTCGGACAAAGTGCTTGAATTTGACTTTTTGAAATTGAAGTCTTGAAAAACCCTTAAAACGGCCATATTTATGGAAAGGAACTTGAAAGTGCTTGGATTATTGATAGACTATAGGCTATATTGGAAAATAGTGTTTAGTTTTATTGATGAAACAATCTTTTCTCACCCGTCTGATATTGATATAGAGCCATTTCTCATGGCTATGAACGTGATATTGCTCAATTAAATATTCAAGTATATGATACAGCTTTCATTCTTCAGCTCAATCATATATTCATTAGAGAAAAAATCAGTTTGAATAAGAAAAGCGATATCTTTGTCATAGTATCCTTTTAATGGTTAAAGTTACCACACTTTATTTGTACCTTTTTTATTTTTATTTATCCATTTACCTTTTTGATAAGTGAGATCTCTGATTGTAGTCCTTGAAAACCAAAGTAGTGCTTAAAGTCCTTGAAAGTCCTGGAATTTCATTTGACAGGATCTGTACGAACCCTGAATATTAAAAATATGAATATAAATATTAAAATATTTAGAGCGAAAACATAAATATAGAAATATATTGAATTTCATGAAAAGGGCTGATTTTTTTTTTTCTTCTCTTTTTTTTCTTCCTTTTTCTAAAGTAACATTAAAAATTGAAATGAACATTTTGAATCTACTTCGCCACAATGGTTGTCTGGTTAAAATAAAATCACATTTTAAAGCAATTCCGAGAAAAAACTATATAGAAATATATTGAATTTTATGAAAATAGCTTTTTTCCATTTTTTTTTCTAAAGCAATCATAGAGTTTTGTTTCAGAACTTGAGAGCTTGCCGGGCGTTCTGGGCATCTGTGGGTAATCAGCTGCTCAGAGATGGAAAGCAGTCACAGTTCGACTCTGTGTCCATTCTCTCTGCTGGAGCCGATCAGGGGCCGTCAGCACAACAGACGAGCCAACAGATGGACCTCCTCAGACTTAACCCTTCCCACGCCACACACTCCCCATCTGTCCAGCCCAGCGCACTCCACCATCTCACGCAGACGCCCTGCTTTCCCCTCTTCTAGCCTGTCCGAAGTTTACGTGAACTGTCGGGGTCTCGGATGCAAACGGACATATGGCCGCCGCTGAAAGAGGAAATCCAAAATGCTCCCCTTGTCTGCTTGTTCTCTCTCCCTTTTCCCTTCATGCCACGAAAGCATCAATAGAGGCTTGTTTTGTGCCGTGTTTTTGTGTGCGCAGACGTGCCACACCCTGGGATATCGGTTGGCAGGCATCCATCTCGGTCAGATGACTTGTCTGTGTGTAACACTGTTTACATGGAGAGGTTGGGCGGCATTGTGTCGTATTCCAGTCGTCTCAAAAGGTTTCTTGTACTAGCCGACTCGCTTTATTGAGATGGGTTTTTAAGCCATTGATGAATTGTAAACGCAGGTGTACTGTTTGCTTATCGTTGTCGTTACACCAGGGTCATTTTTTTTAATTGTCGTTCAGTTCTGAGCAAATGTTGCAGATGTGTTGCCCTCTCTCTTGGGGACAATTGATAGGGACTCTGGGTAATTGGTGCGCGGAGGGTCCAAACCTTCTCCTAATCAATCACCGATTGAGCAATGAGCTTCACACTGACAAATTCTTTTTCTGCTCACTTTTATTGTTTATCCTTTCACCAGTGCTAAGGTGTTTAGCAAGCGCATAGTTTTCTCTTATTGTTGAGATCACTTATCAGTTGCTATGAGGAAATATCATCATCATCATAGCAGTCGACTCCTCTTGAATTGTTAGTCGTTCATTGTCAATGTCTGTTGGCCATTTGAGATCATGCAAATGCTGTGATGCAATACGGTAAAGTCAAACTGTAGTGCAGACCGTAAAGATCATGTCATTTACCACATAATTCAATTGAAAACTGCAATTAAGTGTGAATGCCTACTAGCATGAATACAACCATTTGGAGAACCATTTTTCATCTTTTTATAATGTCGTGGTAATCTGTACTTTTATTCAGCTTCAATATTATTCAATTTTGTCGTAATTGTATGCTTTGATAAATAGTACAATATGTTTTTCTTTGATTCATGTCAATTGTTTGTCTGTTATAAGCAGATGGCCTTTGTATCTGTTTGCTTGCTGTTTGTTTGTTATTTGTATTGCATTGTGAAGCGACCTTGGGTTCTTGAAAGGCGCTATAGAAAATAAACATTATTATTATTATTATTAGCTGAAGAAGAGCACAGAATTGATCTGTGCAAGGGATGAAAGTTAATGTTAGGGACGCACCGATGTGAAAATTATGGCCGATACGATAAATCTTTATTTTTAAAAGCCGGTAAATCTAAACCCAAATTCTGTATATAATTTTTGAGAGCCTTATTACAAAAACAAAAGTCTCACCATTTAAATACATGCCTCAAACACAATTATGATGTTCTCATTATAATTTTATGTAGTCTATATGTGCTGCACAAGTTGCACTTTACTGTATTTTCCTTTTTTTAAGTGATTCCAATCATATTTCAATCAATTCAAAACCCTAATTTTGAACAGTGAAGTGTCTCAGCTGAAGGAAATAATCCATTATTTATCGGCTTTAAAAATATCGGCCTTAAAAATATCGGCCAAATGTTCTTATTGGGCCGATAACGTTAACATTAAAAACGAACATATATCGGCCGATACCGATATGATGGCCGATATATCGTGCATCCCTAGTTGATGTTTTGAATCAATAAGTGTCAGTGCTTGTGGGATGTCCCACATCTCTAACTGAGAGAAGCAGAGAGCCTGAAAATAAAAAAGAGCTAAATTAGATGGGTGTCAAGAAGGAGACTGGTCTCAGCTCTTTTCAAGCTTTCCTCTTTGTGCGCTGCTGGGCTGTGAATGGGAGCTCTGTGTGTTATAGGCCCAGCGCTCTGACCTCTGTCCTGAAAGGAGATCCTGGGGTCGGCCAGTGTCACATTGCTCGCCCCTCCTGCTCTGTTCGCCGCTCCGCTGGGACTCCACACTATTACTTTGGTGCGGCTCTAGTTGTAATTTCATTCAACCACCCTTTCAGGCCTTTTCTATGACCTCTCGCCGGGTCCTCTGACTTCTCAATGAGAGACGGAGGAGTTTTACACCCTTCCTAAATCCCATTGTGTTGTTCGCTGGACAGAGGGAGAAACCGCCTTGGGTCTTTTCAGCCACAGATGTGAGTAACGGCTGTTGCTTGGCCTCAGAAATGCACCCAGGACCGAATCAACAGTTGCCAATCGGGTACAAGATTAACACTCACCAAGCAAATGCAAGTAAAAAGCACTTGCCAGTTGACTGGGTAACTTTCATCCTCCTAGGAAAGTACGTACATCTGATACTTTGTAAGTGAATCAAATCTGAGATGCGCAGTGTACTTAAGAAATGATCCGTGACCATTGCATGTATTGAAACCTCCTTTTACCCCGTTGAACCTGATGTTGTTTCGCTAAAGAAACCAAACAGGGTTTCCCCTTGCTTTTTAATTTCTGTAGCGAAACTACATGATGACACACTCATGTCTCTAGGTCAATGAAAAGTATAAGAAACAACATTTAGATCGGGTCTTGCTGGTTTGGTGACCGATGGAGTTCTGACAAACTGGCTGACAAATCAAGTTGAAGTCCGCAGGGTCACTGACTGGTGAAACTGTTTGCGATAGACTAATATTGAAAGCTTTCCTTTTACATGGTTTACTCTGCAGATTAATTTGTCTGGCGTTCTTCAGCAGAGTCTGCCAGACCCCCGCAGTGTCGGACTTGGAAGGGGTTTACTACCCTTGTCAACAGCTCTTGTTTGACTTGGACTTAGAGCCAGGAGCAGTCAGGAACAAACCAACCAAAGAGACCCGTTAAGTGGGTTGCTGTTTTTTTTACTACTTTATGTGTTGTGTTGCCGATCATACTAGGGCATCAGTGGAAGACTAAATCAAATGTAGCTCATTTTTTAAATGTATAGATTAAGGGATGCACGATATATCGGCCACCATAACGGTATTGGCCGATACATGTTCATTTTTAATGGATCAACCACCGGCTGTGTGTGTGTGTAAGACATTTTGAAATAGCCTACCGCTCTGCACTTTGAGAGGGATGTGAGACACGAGCATCTCTTTTCTAATATCTTCAGGTTTTTTACTTGTTGTAAAATGTCTGAAGAGCGAATTTTATGTTCCACAAGGGCAAGACATTTAAGCCAGAGAAAGCGAAACTATAATCACACGCGCGTGTGAAATGCTCTTTACAAATAAACTTGACGCGCCTTACCAAGTCTAATAAATTTGTTTAAAAAGAATTTGACATGCAAGTAAAAAGGTAGGCTTTATATTCAGAGCACGAATATAATAGGCCTACTTAAAAGCGAACTAAAGGAAGAAACGCCTTTGTAATCCCCTGTGAAAATGGGTGAGGGAAGATTTGGGAAAAGAAACAAGAGACTCGATGTCCAGGGGAATAATAACTAGTGGAATATTGTTAAATTCGCTGATAATCGGGCGACCGGATCGCAAACCAGAATACAAAGCTGACAAAGCTAACATTTAACTCTATCATTCTTCATGAATCCAAACGTTTCCATGGCTGCGATGTAACATTTAATTGCTAACCTATTATTTATTTTGTAAGCTTTCTGCTTCACTCCTGTCATAATATTCATGTAAAACAGCATTCACATACAAAAAACAGTGTTTTGGCGGATCAGCGCCGGTGCGGTTGTCAAGTTCACCGGCACAGCCCTAATTTTTTATGTTATCGTTATCGTCCATAAGAAAATTTGGCCGATTAATAATGGATTTCCCTCAGCTAAGACACTTCAGATGTGCACTGTTCAACATGATGGCTTTGAGTTGCTTGAAATATGATTGGAATCACTTCAGAAAAGGAAAATACAGTAAAGGGCAACATGTGCAGTGCAAGTCTGTCATATAGACTACATAAAATTATCATGAGAACATTATAATTGTGTGTTTGGGACATGGATTTTAATGGTGTTTCTGTAATTAGGCTCTCAAAAATTATATAAAAAGTTGGTTTTCATCAGATTTATCAGCCATACATCGGTTATCGGCTTTCAAATATAAAGAATTATCATTATTGGCCAAAATGTATTCCTATTATACATTTATCTGTATTACTAGTCAATTATACTCTGAAATATTCTTCATGGATAAAGAAATGGTTTGTTGCTTTTATGTTCTTGCTCCCAACCTTTCCTGCCTCAGAGCGGCGTGTTGTTCCTGTCATTTCCTCGTGGACTGGGTTCTGAGAGCGAGAGCACGTCTGTTCCAGGGCTCTGTGAGTCAGTGCCCAGTCGCTTATAGACTATTCCTGAACTGAAGATCATCGTATCTCTTTCATTACCTCTCTTCCTCTCTCCCTCCCTTTCCTTTACTCTTCGTTTCCTGTGTAATTACACTTGCTGTATGCCATGTTTATTTCACTTTCTTTTCAAACCACTCTTTAAATGTTTACAATACATGTGACGTCATTCTTATTCATTACACATTTGCACATTGAATATATATATATATATATATATATATATATATATATATATATATATATATATATATATATATATATACAGTACCAGTCAAAAGTTTGGAAACATTACTATTTTTAATGTTTTTGAAAGAAGTCTCTTATGCTCATCAAGCCTGCAGTTAAAAACAACAAAAAAAAAAACAGTAATATTATGAAATATTATTACAATTTAAAATAATGGTTCTCTTTTTTAATATATTTTAAAATGTAATTTATTTTTGTGATGCAAAGCTGAATTTTCATCAGCAAGTACTCCAGTCTTTGGTGTCTTATGATCCTTCAGAAATCATTCTAATATGATGATTTGATACTCAGTTATTATCAATGATGGAAACAGTTGTGCTGTTTAATATATTTTTTTGGAATACTTTTTTCAGGATTCATTGATGAGTAAAACGTTAACAGCATTTATTCATAAAAACAGCATTTATTCAAAATAAAAACATTTCTAACAATATAAATCGTTACCATCACCTTTTATCAATTTAACGCATCCTTGTTGAATTAAAGTACTAATTTATTTAAAAAAAAATAGTTATTGTTCCCAAACTTTTGAACGGTAGTGTATATTGTTACAAAAGATTTCTATTCTAAATAAATAGTTCTTTTTAACTTTTTATTCATCAAATAATCCTGAAAAAAGTATCTCAGGTTATAAAAAAAATATTAAGCAGCACAACTGTTTCCAACATTGATCATAAATCAGCATATTAGAATGATTTCTGAAGGATCATAAGACACCAAAGACTGGAGTACTTGCTGATGAAAATTCAGCTTTGCATCACAAAAATAAATTACATTTTAAAGTATATTAAAAAAGAGAACCATTATTTTAAATTGTAATAATATTTCATAATATTACTGTTTTTGTTTCTTTCAAAAACATTAAAAATAGTAAAGTTTCCAAACTTTTGACTGGTACTGTGTGTATATGTGTATATATATATATCATATCATATCTTTTTTTTAGGACCGAGTTTTTGTGAGTGAGATGCTATTTCACATCTTGAGACTTTTTTTAAATGCATTGCGCTCTTTCTAGCTGGTATTTTTTTTTTTTTTAGCTTTTTACTAAAAATGTTATGCTTTTTGTAAAAAGTGATCTTAAAGTCAAAAAAGTATGGAGGTTGCCTTTTATTTTTGGTGCCATAGCTTATGCCATATCTCTCTCTCTCGCTCTCTCTCTCTCTCTGTGTCCCTAGGGGGGGCGCATTATCTCTCTGACTGTAAGAACTCCATTATTTACTGAGCACTGAGCCCGTCCTAATATAATGTTCCATTAGATTGCATCAGCCAGATTTATTACTGGGCTCTCTCTCTCTCTCTCTCTCTCTCTCTCTCTCTCTCTCTCTCTCTCTCTCTCTCTCTCTCTCTCTCTCTCTCTCTCTCTCTCTCTCTCTCTCTAATCCCACTGACTTTCTCTCTCTCTCTTTCTCCTTCCATTCTGTCTTTCCATGTCTCTGGCGTGCGGGAATAAGGTCTTGAGTGGGATTTGGAAGGAGTCTGGGGTTTAAAAACATAAATCCAATGATATGTTAGCAAGCATGTTAGAGTCCATGTGTGAAACCCATGACTAATTAGAGACTTCTGCCATCAGCATTACAATCATGCACCATGTTCCAGGTAGTCTGGGAAACATGGTCACGGCTGTCGATTTGCGCGAGCCACTTTCTGATGTACACTTCCATAGAGAGCACTGAAGACCAAGCGAGCCACTGTTCCACAGCTAATCACAGTGAAGGCCTGTTCACACCAAGAATGATAAATGTATTGGCGTCCAAACCAACGGATGATATCATTGTTAATTAGAAACATGCACTGCAAGTCTGCGGCTTTACAAGTCGTGTGGTTTCTCATTGGCTTTCAACGTTTTAACATTCATCGGCTGGAAATAATAGTTTTGAAAGATCATTTTAAGGATATCGTTTCTCTGTCGTTGTCATTATAGTTATAGTATGCATGTCTCTGTAAAACGATCTTTACACTGTACCTGTCTCTGTTCTTTAGGAAAAATTATTTTAAGCAACCTCAATTTAATTTAACTTTTAAAGATAAATTGTACTTTGCCTTGCTCTGCATGTAAAGCATAATGTACAGTCAGCTGGTCATCATAGTGAAATGAACCCAGTCAAGGTAATCTGCGTCCTAACTTGAATCGGAGGATCTTGTATCACCTTGATGGGGTTTATTTTGAGATAATGACCTGCTGACTGCACATTTTCCTGCCTATTACGTAGCCACTTACTAAATGCACAAAATACAGATGAACAAGTGCTGTGGCCGTGCCAATGGAGACAGTGCCAATGACTTAATCATAAATATTAGGCCATTAGTAGTGTTAATTGTGCTGAGAAAGCATTACTTGTTACATTACTCTCTATGTCCCTCGCTCTTTTCCTTCATTGCGAATTCTCCTTGTACCTCCTTCCCTAAACCTGAAGTTCCTCTTTCTTTCGGTCTTTCTTCCCCTGTCATCTCCTCGCTGCTCTTATGACTGTATCAGCTAAAGTGAAATGCCAGTGTAACTCTTCTTTTGCCAGAGCCACAGTGCTGATCAGGCTGAAAGTGCCTGTCGATTGAAAGACATGAGCTTGCATCATGAATATTTCCAGCCAGCGGGAAACGCATCTTGCATATTGAGAAAGCAACCGTCCTCCAAACCGCACGCATCCATCAGATCATCTTCCATCATCTGATGGGTTAAAAATGCTGCTTGCTCTTCTGGAGAGTCAGGGGAATTGAGGAGGCTTGAATATTATACAGGCTGGATGTGATGTGAATGGATGGGGGGAGATCAATAATATTATGAGCATGAAAGGGCATGATGGAAAGCGAGATGAGGCTGTCTGATGTAGAGTGAGTAGGACAGTAGTGAATGGAGTTCAGGGCTCTTTTGGAGGCTTAAAAACAGAAAATCAAATGCTCTTCGTTTCTGTAAAACAGACACATTTCGCCAGCATTACAGAGGTTTGAAATGAAGTAGGAAGAATTTCACATTAACCGTGATCACTAGGGCTGCAACCATACCACTTTTTTTTATTTTGAATCCGATATTGATCCAATACCAGGACTGCTGATTATTTTAGCATATCTTTGTGCTGAACTTATGATCAATCTTTTTTGTAATGTAAAGAAAACCAGATGTCAGAGCCAATAGAGACTCGCTTTGCGTTTTCAATGAATCATTCATTCCAGTGTGTGTTTCGCTTTAAAACGCGAGCTCGGTCGTATTCTGAGCCCTTCCCCGTCGCGTGTGTGAAACGCTGTCCGAGAGGCGGCTTTGTGTGCGCGCGCTTCGGGTGTGTGTCAGCGTGACTACAAGTTATTGCTACAACGTTCCCTTCATTCATCAACTGAAAACAGGATAGACTCTTGATCTTGATTCTTGTGATTTAAGATTTTTTTTTATACCCAGCCCTAGTGTATATATGAAAATATATCTATTCATACTCGTGTCTCTGTTAATATGTTAGGCAGATTCTGTATTTATGTAGCAAAATATGTAATGTGATATTCTGCTTTAAGCTTCACATGTGCAGTCTGTTATGAAGCAACACTCTTGGTTATGGTTGAACACTTGAAATCATCTTACTTGCTGTTTTGAAAATATGAAGGTGTTTTTTTTTCATCCATATGCGACGGGGCTGGACACTTGCAGTTGCCTTGACAACAGCCTGTTGGATTTGCATGGGGGGCAGAGAAGTAAGCATCCGCACACTACGTAATAGGAATGAGATGAACCCGATATAGTGTTCGCCTTCCTCCATTGAGACAAACACACCTGATGTAGCGTCCCAACACTTCTGAGCTTCTCCACAACTAAATGGAAACGCAGCGGGAATAGTGTGGAATTGCACAAGTATTGGTTACAATCAGTTTGATTTCACTCTGTGAAAGACTGTGTAGAATGTTTGGTTCGATTCTTATCGATTCCTAATTTCGATTCCAACAAGTTTTAAAAAGAAACATAGATATCATTCACATTTAGTCTTAATGCTTAACATTTAATTGTAGCTGAATATCATGACCACAAATCAACAGGCTAAGAAACACTTACACAAGGAACGTTTGCCTGTGGTTTAAAAATACCATAGAAAAACAACTAGCCTAACATGTCAAGCATTATTAAAGATGAGTAAACACTCAGTAATTAAAAAAGAACAAATAAAAAAATAGCAATCACAACAAATAGAAACAATTGAACAGAGATATACGATTGAAATAAACAGTGTTTTAAGATTTTCAGGTACAGAAACTGCAATCAAATGTAAAATAACAAATGTTTTTTTTTTGTGCTGGCGCGGTGGTGACGCGTTCATGTAAGGGTGGCGCTGCCAATAAAGCACCTAAAAGCTGTCACAAAGAACCGGCAAAAATAATGATTATGAATATGTCAAATATAGCAAGGAGACATTTTAATTGTTTATTAATAAACAAGTGTTTTCTGTGTCAGTGTCGGCTGCAAAGATGAAGCTGACGATGCTGACTCGCGATCTTCGCAGTAGTGAACGCGCCAGAGAGAAATGCACATTTCATACGGATTACATAAGCAGAGAGCGGTCTGTTTTCTTTCGTTTTGAATTGTTCTGTTTAAAAGTAGATATTTCAAGCTTTCTATAGATATGTCTTGGGTCTGTGAGGCAAGTAGGCTACCGTATACGCTGAGTTTCGGTTCATTTATGAGACTAGCTCCAGTTCACGCGCCGGCGCCTCCGTGTCGTGATAATCTATTGTCTGCTATATTTACTTGTTTATTAAATCCAGGCAATTGGTTGATGAAACATTGATTAAAATTAAGATACAATTAATACCAAAACGAAATTCATTTTAAAGAAAGGCTTTTTGCTTTCTGTTTGAGGTCTCTGTGAAAGTTTTAAAGCAGTCTTTCAGTGCCGCTTTCAGAGCACTCACGTCCGTAACGGATTGCCCAATTTTAAAGAATTTATCCTCAACTAGTTTTGTGGTGTAGTAGGTCTACGTATTTTATAATGTTAACTTCAAATAATAGTAATTTAAAGATGTGGTAGCATTGGATCTGGATGGGAATAATAACGATTCTGCCTTCTCACGCCGCGACACAGGTTCGTGGATCTGAGTGCCGCGATTTCGGTTTCATATCGCATATCGTTACAGCCCTAATAATTACGTGTACATAATTATAATGCCATCTCTTTTGTTGTTGTTGTGAATGCTTTTGGCAATACAAATGTAAAACTACTTGTCATGCCAGTAAAGCAACTTAAAACTGAAACTGAAAATCTTTCAAAAACATTCCTAGTTGTCTGG